>NC_143503.1:29281625-29587500 GCF_051622355.1 Phaseolus vulgaris
AACAAAATAAATTAAAACATTAAATTCAATTGAAATTTTGGTTCAAATAAATTAAATTGAATTAAAATTAAAATTACTGAAAATAAATAAATTAAAAAATTAAATTGAATCAAAATTTCGGTTGCAATAAACAAAACCATTTTAATATTGTCTATATATTATACATGTTAATTTTTAAGTATTTACGTTTCTTTATAAAAATAATAATAATAATATATAAGTAATATTTAAAATTTGTTATTTGTTATTTGTAAAGAAAATAATAAAACTTAATAAATAAACAATCCTATGTAGTTTAATTTTTCGTGTGGGTTAAAAAAATGTATGACTAATACAAAAGATTTATGACGGTCAACTAAGACGAAAGCACCTATAAATACTCATTTTCTATGAGTATAGTCTATCTTAATTATTATATACTCTTAATTCTCATGTATGAACTTCTATTGACTTAAACATCGAAGAGTCTCTTTTAAGTGAACATTCTTCTGTCATCGGAGACCAACTGAAAGTGTATCCCTAACATCCTATCCTCGTGGAACTACACGAGTTATTTTTTTAGGAAAAGTTAGTATTTAATAATTTTTAATAAGTTAATTTTATTTAATTTTAAAATTGAAAAACTAAAGGATTGTAATTGAGAATAAGTGTTTGTCTTTTTCTTTGAATGAGAATAAAAATAATTTAAAAAATAACATTTTGTAACCCCTAAGAAAAGTGAGATTTTTTTAGTAGATGTTCCCTTACTTGGAATGAAAGTAGGAAGAGAGAGAGAAAAGAACAAATTTAAATTTTTTAAAATTATATTATTTCATCAAAATAAAAAAGTCAAGTATGATACTAATCCTTCGGATATCATAATCTATATTATAAACAGTAATATTTTTTACTGTTTTCAATTATGTATGAAGCACAATTTTTTTAATATATTTATAGAACATGTGACTGGAGAAAACACAAGAAAAGCGAATATGAATATTTTTGTTTATTAAATAAAAGGATAGTTTAAGATGATGGAAGTGAAGCACTTAATCACCTCTATTATTTATTTATTTATATTGATAAAAAAATGAAAATTAGTAAAAAAGGGAAAAGAATTATAGTGTTACTTTTTCTTATGGTAGATTTTTAAAAAAAATAAGAAGAGGTGTGACTCTCAGTTTTAAAAAAAAATTAAGAAATGTGAGTGTTTATTTTAAAATTGGAAAATATGTGAATATTACTTAATATTATAACCTTGAAGAAGATTAGCGTAATTTCTAAAAATATAAATAACGTATATTATCTAATTAGGTATCTTAGTTTTGTTTTGCTTCTTAAAATTAAAATGTGAGACCTAAAACGAGTTAATCAGATTTACAGTGGTTCCATATGAAACAAATCGATTATATAAGAAAATTTAAATTTTGTGGTTCAAATTGATTTGAAACTATCGAGTTATCAGGTTGAATATTCGTGGCTACCTTGCTATGATTTTTTATTTTTATTTTTTTTATTAATAATAAAAATGGATAATTCAACCCTTATACATAGATAGATATAATGAAAAGTACAAACATAATAAAATAAATTAAAAATAGTGTGTTTTAATTAAAATTAACATTTTAATTAAAGAATCTACTTTCTTAAATAAAATAAGCTACTTTTACACACACCAAAATGGATTGGTTATAATGTTTTTTAATACACGGTGCTTCTTTATTTACAAGGTGCAAGTCAAATCATTTTGAAATGTTAAACTCTCTTAACATTTTAATTCAACGTCACATTAGTACATAAAAAAAAAATACATATATTAATTATTTAAAATTTATTATATATCGATGTAAATATTAACAATATAGAAAATATATAATATTTTACATTAATTTTTTAAACAATGTAAAATATACAAATAACATAAGATTCAACTAGTAGTAACTTATATAAGTATTAAATTTATGATATGAAAAGATGGAGTTTTTTACATCAATTCTTTCTTAAAACCGATATAATATCCCTAGATTGATTTTTATTGAAATAGATAACATCGATTGTTCTTTAGAATCAATGTAATATTTCTAGTTATATATAATGTATTTTATTATTGTTTAGGATTATTCGTTATTCCTCATTTGCCAAAGCTTTTTTGTAGACAGTGAAAAAAAATGAGGGTAATTTTGTGTTCTCCTTGCATTTTCTGGCTCTCATTTTTCCACTTATAGGTGCTTGTGTTATTTTCAATTTTCCATTGGAACGAAGAACACTCACTTGGATACGAATAATTCAAATAATAAAGAAACAATTTGTTGATACTTTATTCAAATTATTAAAAATAAATTTAAGTAATTTGTTGAATATAAAAAAATTTATAATATTTTTGGTTGCTCATCCAAAACGATGGAGACACCATATGATTTTTAAATTAAACCAAAGCACATAGTCATATAGTGTTGATGTAAAATTAATTTTGAAATAAAACAAATATAAACATAAATTACATCCCTTCAAAATTAATTTTTCCGACAATGACCCAACACATACACACTATATTTATTATTAAAAGAAGTGAGTTTCTTAAATTTTAGTAGTTCCTAGTTGAGCAAGCTTTTTATATACCTAGTTAATAAAGAAAGCCATTTAAAAAAGATGAACCGTTTTAGTATTATAAATAAAAAATGAAAGCAAAGCTTCTCCAAGAATCAAATGACCAACATTTTTGCTATAATATTTTTTTTTTTAGAAAATGAACTGTATATGATAATATCCTTGCAATGATGATGTACTATTTTTATTTGATTGAAGATCAAATAAAGTAGTATAAAGAAAAATGGAAGTTTAGAAATAAAAAATCATTTAGTTTACTTTGCAAATCAAATTTCAAATTTTGTTTCTCCTTCAGTCGTGGTAATAAAAGCTCATCTCCTATGATTCACATAACACAATACTCAGCTTATGCTAAAAGACGAGAAGGCAGTGTTTGTGTTTTTTCGGTGGCAACAGAAGGTAGGAAATTCCACAACACATTTTTATTATGAAAAAGCACTAAACGCATACTCGAACGCCGTTTGGAAGTTTGAAAGTAATGAACGCAAGATAAGTGCCCTAAATGAAGAAACAAAGCCAAGTCCAAAAGAAGGTAACAGGAGTATGGAGTAAAAGAAGTAAAGGAGGAAGTAAAGTAGAAGCATTATTTGTAGCATACAAGAGTTACCTCCTCGATCTCAGCACGTTCCACACTCTGCTATTCCTTCCCACGAGGAATGCACAGTGAGCATCAACGGTCGCATAAGCAACTTGATCGTCGCTAAGATGTTTCTTATACCAAGTGCTCATGCTGATCTCGTTCCTCTGCTCCACTTCGTAACCAAGGCATTTCTCTATGATCTTCTCAACCGAATCTTGACTGAGATCGTCATCGTCCTCAGTTTCCGCAAAATACCTCAGATCCAGAGGATCGTGCCACATATCCAAGCTGTGCACCGAATGCTTAAGCTTCCGGCGGTCCGAATGGTTCCAGAATCCGACGAAGATGTTAGAGCTATGGTTCAGGAACGTGTGGAGTTTCCTTGGCACGCTCTTGGCGCGAGCGAGTTGGAAGATGAGGCAGCGGCGGCCGACGCAGAGCTGCAGAATATCCGCCGGAGGATCTGAGCCACCGGGAGTCCACTGGACTCCGAGGCCGACAACAAGACGCTTTAGGAAGACTTTGTGGCGACGGAGGTGGAGCGTGGTACAGAGCCAACGGCGCACGACACCGGCGTTGGCTGTGACGGTTACCGAGACTTGGTCTCCGTCAATGTTGACAGTGTAGGCGTCGTGCCTTTGGTGATGGGTGCGGATGACGGTTGCCATGGTTTGGAAACGTGTGAGAGAAGAAACAGAATGGTGAAAATGATTGAAGGAAAATGTTTATTTATAGTGAGAATTAGCAGCGCCTCTGCATGACTGTGCCACTGCTCAGTAGTGCCTTTGTGGTGTCCGAAACTAAACCGGGTCGCAGTTAATATATTTAATTAAAATAATTTTATAGGATATTTGGATAACAAATTATGTTATCAAAATATTATCATCCTAGTTATGATTACTTAGCAAAAGAATCAAGTCTTTTATGTTTAGTTTGATAAAACAAAAGAGAAAATAATAAATAAAGCAAAATTAAAAATTAGTTGGTTAAAAAATAAGGAAAATTAAATGAGAAGTAAATGAAAATAAAAATAGTTTCATTGAAATAAATAAATAAATGGAAATAAAATATTATTTAATTAAACAAATATATTTTAAATTTATTTATCATGGCTGTATTTGTTTGAACCCTGATTAAAGGGGTTGGGATGACTGAAATATCTTTATAGGCATGATGGAAAATAATATTGCAGACTTCTAATATTAATATTTATGTTTACAAAAAGCTGCAAATATTTATATGATTGTTTGCAAATCACCTTTATCGATTATGTTAATTTAAAATATAAGCAAAATGTAAAATGTTAAAATAATTTTCAAATTTAAAAAAATTTAAAATAATTAAAATATTATATTAGAATGTACAACATTTTCGTATGTTAAATGCAGTGTAGATGGATCCACTTGTATGAATCTTAGTTTTGTCCAGTTACTTCTTTATGCTTCCAAAGTGAATATGTGTTAATGATTTTATAATGTTATTTCTTGATGCTATAGAGAAAGATGAAAATATTACCTAATTAAGAATGATTGCTTAAATTTTAAAATCTCTCGTATATTTAGAGAAAGTAATAAAGTTACAAATAGTTTAATAAATTTGGGTGTGAATTTGAAATAAATGTTTGTTTAGTTTGAAAATATGTCTTTTTATATAAAGTAAACTTTTTTTAGAAATATATTTTCTTTAATAGATGAGTTTTTGATTTTCTCTTCCCACTTATTTGTATTTATTTGTTGTTTATTTAATAATAAATAATATCATTAAAAAACGTATACTTATTAAGATACGAAAATTTGGATATCTCTTTATGAAAAAAATTGGTTGCATTTATTGTTTTGTAATAAAGAAAGAAAAATAGAAGAAAACAGAATTAGAAGTGAAATTGCAACGCCTTTCCTTTGATTGAGGAGTGGTAGAGGAACAATACCCTCTTCATGGCCACTTATGCTATGTGGGATTCATTTTTTCTTTATTAGTTTCTTTTCCGACTCTTCCTTCCAAATCAATATTTTTTTTTATCTTTTGTGCACTTCACTTATATCAAAATATTAGTATTTCGACTTTTATTTACACTAACTAAATTCAAGTTTATTTTTTGCATTCACCGACTTTTTTGTATTGTAGTATCATTTTTTGTTTATTGGTTTCTTTTCTTACTCTTTCTTCCAAATATATAACTCTTTTTCTTCTTTTTTTTTTCTATCTTATTCTCCATCTATTTTTGCACTCGGTTTATATCAAAATATAAGTAATTTGACATCTTTTTCACACTAACTAAATTCAGGTTTTTTTTCACCTTCATCTCTTTTGTCTTTTGGGACACAATTTCTGTTTATCCATATTTTTTTATTCTTCCTTTCAAATCAGTAACTATTTTAATTTTTTTTCCCTATATTATTCACCATATTTTTGTGCACTAGAATTATATCAAAATATAAGTATTTTGATCTCTTTTTCACATTAACTAAATTTAGGTTTATTTTTGTGCCTTCACAGCCCCTTTTGCCTAGTGGGACCAATTTTTTTTTATCCATTTCTTTTTGCACTCTTCCTTCCAAATAAATAACTCTTTTTTTTTCATTCACATTCTCCTCTTTCGTGCACTCGGCTTATACCAAAATATAATTACATGGATCTCTTTTTTGCACTAACTAAATTAAGGTTTATTTTTGCACCTTCATGGCCTCTTTTTCCTTGTGGGACCATTTTTGTTTATCCATTTCTTTCCACACTCTTCCTTTCAAATTCTTTTTTTTTCTTTTCCTATCTTATTCTCCCTCTTTTGGTGAACTAAACTTATATCAAATTATAAGTACTTTGACCTATTTTTCACACTAACTAAATTCAGATTTTTTGAACTAAATGATGCAATTTTATAAAAAAAATTACCACAATGGATAGATTTAAAAAAAAAACATGTGAACAATAAAGGATGCATGATATGAGTTTGAATTTGTGAAAATAAAATTGTTGTACTTGGCATGATTTTATGAGTTTGAATATGTGAAAGTAAGATCAATGCTCTTCGGCATGATTTTAATGTAAGAAGAAAAGTGATATTTGACTAACACGATATTAATTAGTGTTAGTGATTTTTTTTAAGTTCAAATGAAGTTGGACCAACATAACACTACTTTTGTTATTTTTATGTTATACTAGAATCGTGCATTGTTTATATTATTTCTGCATGATATTCTTATAACATAGTGTATTATTTAAACGAAAATAGTTAATATTTTAATATAAATTTTTATATGAAAATATTAATTGGAAAATTAAAAATTAATATTGTGAAAATAGAAAATAAATAAGACCAGTAGGTGAATTTCTTATAAATTATAACTATAATATATATATATATATATATATATATATATATATATTAACAATATAGAAACTTGTAATTAAATGTGAAAAAATTCGAAGCTATAAATTTATGATGAAATGAAGAAGAAGGAAAAGTTAATAATGAAATTATAATATAAATATTGTTATGTTACATTAAGTAATTATCTATTATAACAAGTGTCACAACATTATATTTTTGCTTTTTTATGTTTTTGTGGAGGGTGATGGTCGAAAGAAAGTGAATTGTCATTGTTATTTTTGTTATCATCCTTATTGTCTTATTGGATTTTTGTGAGAGTAACGTGGATTAATAATAATGTGTGAATTTGTATGTAGATGAAAGTGTGAATATAGAAATTTCAAGATAAAAAATATATATAATTGACTAGAAGAAAATATTTAAATCATTATATATATATATATATATATATATATGATAATTGTCAACACTCTTTTTAAAAAAATAAAAAATAAAAATAAAAATAAAACCCACCTCACGTTTCCTCTGCACACCTCGCGATTCACTTACACCACCACAACCCATTTAGGTTTTTGAAACCTTTAGCATCCCCCTCACTCTCCCTCTCTCACTTAGCTCTGCACTTACACTCACTCGCATTTTTTCTCTTTCTCATTCTTCCCTTTTTCTCTGATCCCCACTCATGTTCAACACTGTTTCTCTGCCCCAACACTTTTTGTTCCCTCCATTCTTTTACAAAAGGCTGCACCACACACTGCACCTTTTTTGTCCCCCTCTCACTCATAGCAGCAGCACACACAATCAGGCAAAGCACGCACATATTCTTCCCGTCTCTGCACTCCACGCTCACAGCAGCCTACACATACATAGCACCCCTTCTCTCAGTTTGTTTTTCTCCACGCACCTTGAACCTCTGCCTCATCACTGCCACTGTATCGGGTTCAACACTCAAGGAAAACCCAACCGATAAGAGAAGGAAAAGGTGCATTTGTGGACAGATACCGTTTTGCAATTGGAGTTACATGGGTTTTGGTTTGGTTTATTTGCTGCTTTGCATGAATTCTTTTGAGCCATCTTTTATATTTGCTTTTAAGCGTACCAGAAAATGACTTGCTCTCTCATTGTCTTTATCTTGTTGGTTAGTCATTTTTGGTATCACTTTTTCTTTTCCATAAAAGTAAATTTGCAGGTTTGATGCCAAATTGTGTGAAAAACTCGAAATCTATGTTTGCCTTGTACGGTTACCTGCACAGTTTATGCATTGTTTATTTGTTCATGAAACCATCTTTTTTTTTTGTGTGAATACTTCACGTTTCAGCATGTTCCCTTTTGCCATTTTCAGTTGCTATCTTGTCATTAAACGTTTGAGTTTTATTCTGATGCCAGTGAGTCCCACAGATTTAACTTTAATTGATGAGTGAAGATTTGCCTGGAAATTAAGAAATGTGTACCAGAGCACCACGTAAGAGAAAGACCATTTATTTGCTTTTAACATTCACATGTTTGTGGGCCCCCACACCGTTTTGTTTAATTTGGTGAATTGAAATTTATGTGCATGTGAGTCCACGGTAATGGGAAAGAATAAAAATAGGGCCACGGTTTTTACTGTTTTTGTTCTTCATGCATTAAATGCTTTTCGCACCTCTTGTAAATATTTTCACCCAAACACTTTCATTATTTGCACCACGCTTCTTCTTTCCGCACCGCGTTTTCAAAAGTCTGGGCTCAATCTGCTGCCCATAATTTTGCTATTTGCTACTCATGTTTTTATATGTGCACCACTACATTTCTTTTCAAGTCTGAGCCAATTCAGGTGGCCCAACTGTTTTGCTATATGTCACTCTTTTTCATTTTATACACCCACGAACTCTTATTTCCTAAAAATAACAATATAAAACATTAAAAAATTAAAAATAACAACATTAACCCCCTTAAACTTTATGATCCCTGATTTTCTATTACAAACAAAAATATGGAACATGATACTTACTCATTTGTGCTATTTGTCATGTTTATTTTTAAAACTCTAATTTCAACTAATAAACATGAATATCTACATTCCTTAACTTCCATCATGCAACATTACAAAATCACTATATGTTCCAATAATTTCATTTATGACAATGTTACACGTTATGAAATGAAACAACTAACTCTACAAGCAAACTTAATGGCGGCGATGAGATCATAATTTTGAGAATAAATCTATTGGATTGATCAAATGTCATTGGAAAAGTGGACTTAGGCCTAAGATAGGAGACGTGACAAAAAATCTAGCCAAAAACTTGAACTCTATTTTGAAGAGAGCACGATATGTATTCATTTGTGCTCTTGTTAAGACAACATTTGAAAGAACAAATATTATTTTGTTAAACGGGGCCAAGATTGAGTGCATGTTACAAACAAGGTATCGATATCCTGAAGATATTATTGTCTTATTAAGAAAATATATAACCAAGAAAATTCGTAGTTTGATGATTAGGAGAAACCACTCCCCAACTTTAACTTCAACCTATGTCATACACATTTAAATTAATTGAATGATGATGCGATTGTGGTGGGTTTCAAGTTCTTTGATCGGTTTGTCCTCATGTCATTACTCTTTGTTCGTTTTATCATTATAGCTAACGAATTTCGTTGCTCCAATGTAAAGTCTCCACAATATTTACAAGGTTTGCGAGGTTCAATTTCATCCAATTCAAAATGAGGATTATTGGTGTACTTACATGGAACCAAATTTTATACTTGACCTTATGATGTGATGACACAAATTAGGGGGATCATGTACTCATTGTATCAATATTGAAATGGATAATACAATTATGAATAAGCCAAATAATGTTTGCATTGTCGAAGTAAAGGTCATAACAGAAATAATTGTCTATATAGACAAAACTGGTAGTAAAATCTACTTTCAATTTTCATTATTAATTTTCTTTTTTTTTAAAAAAAATCACTATTGATGCTATCACACAAAATAATCAAACAAATACTAATATATAACAAGATAGAACTAACAACCTAATTTGCATGCTATTTCTAATCAAAATCCTTATAATAATTTCTATATTTTTAATGTATTTTATTTTTGTTATAATTGTTATAAAATTACCATTGATCTTATTTTTTTAATAATTATGAAGATAATAATTTTACATTTCATAAATAATATTTTTATATAATAATTAATATTAACACATTAATATTTTTTTTACATAAAACTACATATATTAATATTAACACAAATAATAAAATAATCGTATGGGGAAGTCGTGTAAATGGATAATGAGTTTAATATAAAAAGAATTCAAGTTGTATGATATTAGCACAACTTCATTTAAAATTAAAAAAAAATCTCGAATAACATTAATTAAAATAATGTGAGTCAACCACAACTTTTTCTTTTATATTAAAATTGTGCCAAATTGATTGGAGTTAACTTTTACAAATTCAATAGGTGTTCTACCTGCACAACTTTTATGTAAGGAAGTTATCCACATAGGTAAAAATTTAAAATGTGTTAATTTCGATAATTTTTTTCCATAATTGCACCAATTTGATTAAAAAGTTTATCTTGAAACTAGATTTACTTTTTGACGCACCAGAAAATAAATTCAAACATGTATTTCTTATAGAAAAAAAATAATACTTGACACTTTAAAAAAAATACACCCATCTTACAACTCACTATAATATATATATATATATTAAAATTTTAATTTAAAAAATAAAATAAATATAATAAAAATACTATTATTTTAAGTTGTTAAGGGAACGTATTTTATTTGGTGGGTGTGAAAATATTACCTTCTTATAACTAATGTATCTTGAATGGATAATCAATTAATTATTTAAGGGATTCATTTATCTTATTATTCTTATTCTTAGATATGTTACAAAATTATCTGAAAATGTAATTGAAACCACCAGTAAGTTAAAATCCAAAATTTAAAAAGTTATTTATAAAGTTATCTTGTGGGCTTATGAGTGTTAGGTAAAATTATGTTTTGGATATTAAAATTAGATATACTTATTTAATAATTTTATATAAACTATTTTTTTATTAATAAAATATATAAAAGGGTATTAAAACAATATAAGAAACTATTTAAATAAAAATTATAATACGAAAATAAAATAAATAAAAATGTGTCATCATTTTTAAGTTCAATTATAAACAACTAAAATAAATATAACTAATATTAAAATAATAAACATAGGAGGATGAGCAAGAAAATTCACGATGATGATGTTAGAAGTACAAAGGAGTCAGAAAAAAAAAACAATAAACATGCAACTTAAGTAAAATTGAAAAAAAATGAATTTTAATAAATACTTTAAGAAAAGAGAATAATTAAAGTACGAAAATGTATTTTTAATCCTAATTTTTGTTAAATTTGATTTTGATCATTATATTGATAAATAATCATTCGACTATTAAACTATGTGATTTAACCTTTCGTATGTTCAAACTTAAAATTTAATTATGATTTTTTATGAACACATAGTTAGAAGAATTTAATGTACACATTTTTATAGAATTTGAAGCAGTATTTATAATGTGAAAGTTTATATACCAAAATTAAATTTTACTAAAAGTAGACGAATAAAAAAAGTATTTTTTCATAAAATTATTATAAAAAAAAGGATAGAAGTTAATGTTTAAAAAAATATAAAAAAAACATTACAAACTACTATAAGAAAAAATATTAGCTATAAATTATAAATATGTTGAAATATGTTTTTAGTTAATAAACGGTTTAAATCGAGTTGAAAGTGCTTATCGGACGTAAACATAATGCTAACATATAATCAAACCCCTTAAAAAGTTGCTAAAACGCATTCCATTGTTACAAATGTCGGTTTGAGTATCCTAACACACGTATCAAATTCCAAGTCCTTTTAACTTCCACTCATA
Source organism: Phaseolus vulgaris (assembly GCF_051622355.1). NCBI lineage: Eukaryota > Viridiplantae > Streptophyta > Magnoliopsida > Fabales > Fabaceae > Phaseolus > Phaseolus vulgaris. Next base: position 29,293,038 of record NC_143503.1, read on the forward strand.
TTTCGTTACTATACAAATGGAAATGCTGCCACAATGCAGGGTTAATCATGTTTACTGACAAGTGACATAAGAAAAAAACACACTACAATTATATGTCAATGACACTATATAATATAATAATACGTTTTATTAATAACATGATATTCCCTGAGTAAAGGCATAAACTGCATAATAATCCCCATATTTATGAATAGTAAATTAGGAATCAATCAAAAACCAAAAGAAAATTCCTCCCATTTTCATTAACAAAATATGCATTATTCGATACAAATCTTGTGGTTTTCACTGTTAATTTCTCACTCAGTAATTTGCTTTTAAGAATTTATGACCTAATGTTTTGCAGTTTCGGTTCGTCTGAATACCTCTTTTAGCATTCAATCCATAACACTTTTAAATTTTATTTTATTTTAAAGTGAAAATTAAACCAAAGTTATTAAATGGAATGGACCGTGATGCACAAAAAATGTAGAAACCGATTCTTACACTAACTACATACTCACCTAAAAGACATTTTTCAAAAAAAAAAAAAAGATACAGTGAAATCATCACTCAATAGTCAGTTTCAGTCACGAAAACACAAGCAATTTCAGAGTCACAGCTCATGACCAAAAAAATCAGTCTCATCACCGTAGCAACAGTTGAAATTGACACCACTAGAAGTAAAATTCATCATGAACAATGAAACAAAGCTTCAACGCAATTAAACATTTCAGCATATTATGGAAAGCGTCGGTTACCTGTTCCGTTCTGAAGTTCCCAAACCCTGTTTTTCAACCCGATAAGGAATGCACAGAGAACACGAACCGTCGCAAAATCGATTTGATCGTCGCTAAGATATTCATCACGCCAATCGCTCGCGGTGGCCTCATGCCCTGGATCAATCCGGAAACCAAGAGATCTCTCTATCAGGATCTCCCTAAGCGAAGATATGTTGTCACCGACCTGAGTTTTCATGTACAGCCTCATATCCAGAGGATCCCTCTCCATCTCCAAATTATGCCTCGAATTGCTCAGCCTCTGCCGATCCCATATGTTCCACAAGCCGACGAAGGTGTACGAAGGATTGAGGAGGAACGTGCGGAGTTTCTGCGGTACGGCTTGCGCGCGAGCGAGTTGGAAGATGAGGCAGCGGCGGCCGATGCAGAGCTGCAGAATGTCCCCCGGAGAATGTATGTTGGCGCCTCTGAGAGTCCACTGGACGCCGAGACCGACGACCAGGCGGTTGAGGTGGACGAAGTAGCGGCTGTTGTAGAGCGCTGAGGTGAGCCAATTTCGCACGACGGAGGCATCAGCTGTGATGGTGACGGAGATTTCAATTCCGGAGGTGTGGATCTCTTGCAGCAAGCGGTCGAAGATTACGTTTTCGGTGGTGGTGGTGGTGTCAGTGTTAGTGTCAGTCTCCATGATTGTGAAACTTGCGCGGGAAGAAACAAAGCGGGTAACAGATATATCTGCTTGCAAGATCATGCAGTACGCTGAGCAGTTATCTTTCCGATGAGTTCCCGCTCTAAATTAAACCGATTTAAAATATATTATTATATTCGCATCGCTTAATTATTGTCACACACATCTTAAGTGTTAAAAATATGCTTAAACAAACTTTGAAAATATTTTATTATTGGACCAAGGAAGGGATGCATAATTTTTTTAGAAATGTACAGTTTTTTTTTCTATCCTAGAGGAAATTTTAACAAAATAATGCAATTTTGTAACGACTTTTTGAGAATAACCGTATTCGAAAAATATTATAAAAATAAATAAGTAATTTCGAGCAACGCTTGTGATGCCCGATAAAAAAGTTGTCATGTGATTTTATGATTTTCTTTGTAAAAAATAGTGTGACGAAGTCGTGTGAGCACGACTTTTATTAATGTAAATATGCAGTTTTTCTTTTCTTAAAAAGTGAAGTCGTTAAAGATATATGATGATTTTAGTTTAAAAAAAATACACATGAGTCATGTATGATTATAATAATTTTTGTGTATTTTTTTATATTGAATGTGACGCTTTTAGTTTTATTTATTTTTTATTTTCATAAAAATATAAATTTTGGTTTTTAAGAAAATGTCTAAAATATTTGTGGTGTCATAAATTATAAATAATTTTTTAAAAATATTAAAAATATTAGATCAATTAGTTGAACTAGGATTTATAGACTATTAAAAATCATAAATATAGCGATAATTTGGACAATAACATTATTATTACACATCAGTGAATAAATAATCTTTGAGATGTTGTGTTGTGTCACATGATGTTCTTCTTTGTCTTCCTGGTTATCCTTTTAACTCTTGTTGGGTAGAAATGTTAGGAGATGACACGGGTGGATTGTCATCGTCATTGTCTTCGGTTTCATTGTGCTTACTTCTGGACCCCTGACAAAGAGATTTGATGGACCAACAAAAAAATTTGGTTGTGATGGAAATGTTGAGTAAGTGAAAGGTAGTTGTTGGAACGACAATTGAGATGACATATTGTGGGGTTGATCCATATATTCGAACAAATAAGTTAGTTAAATACCTGGCGTAGGTCATGGTTTGTGGAACGAGAACTAAAGATAGACACGATATTACACACATGTCATTATTATCTATAAGATATCACAATCTTACTAAGAAAAAATGAACAATATTTCACTATGTGTTTTGTGCAAAGGTTTAATCGATAAAATTTAGAGTTGATGTTCAAGAGATAGTCATCCTCCAACATGTCATATACAGTTAGATTAAATTATTGATGGTATGATTGTGGGCACTTTCAAGCTCTTTGATATCCTTGTTTTCACTTTATAATCGTTTGTTTTTGTCATTTATAGTTGTTGACATTTATATATCTTGTGTACAACCTCCACACAATTAAAAAGGCTTATGAAGTTCAATTTTATCCAGTTTAAAATGAAAATTATTAATATATTTATACGAGACCATATTTCATTCCTGACCTCCACATGCACTACAAAGAGTTAAGAAGATCAACCTTTACTCGTTTTTAGAATGAAATAAATTAGTCAAATTATAATAAGCCAAAAAAATGTTTTTAGTATCGTAATGAAAGTCACAATACAAAAAAAAATGGTTCATTTAAACACTAAAATATCATGCTTTGAAATATTTATTTAATTACATCATCTTGAAGTTTTTATTATATCATCTTATTTTAGTGAGTAAAATTTAGTATTTATATTTATTTTAATTTTATACATTTATTTAAATAAAATACATGTATTATTATTATTTTTATATATTATATAATCTATAATTTCATTCACATTGATATTGATATTAGACAACGTACAAATTTATGAATACATAAATTTTAATTCATGAAAAAACCACAAGTAATCTTACATTCTATTATTTAATAGAATTAATTTTAACTCGAAAAATATAATTATAACACTAGATAACTTTTACATATATAATTTTATTAAAATCTATTTTATAATATGGGTTTAATTCAGAAAGTAATTTAAGTACAACATTTTTTTCCATATGTATTTTATTTTCCATAACCTACATGTCATTTTACAATACTTTCATTTTAGAACATACATTTTATTTTTTTAATTATTAACACATTAATACATTTAAATATGTGAAACAACAAAATATTTGTAATTTATATCACCAAAAAATGACATTTTTTTCTTTTAAACAAAAGATTATAATTTTACGAAAATTTTAAAAAATTGAACTAAAATGTTATAGGATATGACAACTTCAATGTAAAAAAATACACGAAATTCTCACAACTTTTATGTATTTTTGTATATTGTACCGTCATACCAATTTTTTTTTTAAAAGAAGCTTAACAGTATATTTACATTGATAAGAGTCATGCTTATTGAACACAATTTCTTCATACCATTTTTCACAATGAAAGGTCATTAGGGCTCCTGATGACTTTTTTTTGTAATTTTTTCAAAGGAACGGAAGTCATTTTGTGGATCAGCTTTAGAAAAGTGAACTTTTGCTCATTGTGCACAACTTACCAATTTCAATAATATTATTTAAATCTATCCATTATCGTAAAATTGATACAAAATTACACAATTGTGATAAAAATTTATTTGTTCAGTATCATAGTAGACTTTAATTAAAACATTAATTTTTTTATTTATTTATAAAGGCGTGATCAAGGGAAATAAGGTTCCAATTATGTATGCTTCCAAGTCTAGGACTAGTGATATTCTTACCAAAATAATGTTTTTTTATCTTAAGATTGTGTTTGGATCGAGGAGAATATTTGAGGAAGTGAATGTATGAGAATTTGAGAGAAAATTGTGAAGAAAGTTAGTGTGTTTGGATTAGAGTATGTTAGAGTGGATTTTGAGGAAAATTGTTTGTGAGTTATGTGATGATTGTGAGAGATTTTTTAATTTTTTTAAAAGGTGTAAAATGTAAGTTTACAAATTTAATCTTGTATTTAAAAATATTTAAATAATGAAATATGAGGTATTGTTGTGTAGTGTTGGAGATAACTGTAATACCCACATCGACTAGAGATTAGAACATTTCATTGTATATAAGTGGGTGCAAACCTCACCCGTGAGCCGATTTTATGGGGTTGAGTTAGGCTTAAAGTCCACTTCGTAATATGTAGATTTGAATTAATTAAAATATTATAAATTATTTTCAATACAGTTGAATAATTATTTTCATAAAAAATACGAGTTACTTAATATTGTCAAAATATGAAAAAAATTGTAAAAATAATATTATCTAAACATATACAAATTTACCGTTATATTTATTTATGCATTTTGAAAGTTTTTTTTTAATTCATTAAATTAGATTGTATGTAGATACATAACTATGTAGATATTTTAGAGGACATTTTTAATGAAAAAATATTATATGTCGAGTGAATTGTACAAAAAAATTATTTGTAAATAAAATAAAATATATAAAACAAATTATGAAATATCATACAATAAGATGGAAAAATAATAAAAAATGGTATTATTATTTATATTATTGCATGAGTGACACATATATTAATAACCATTCCTTTTTAGTCATTGTTGTGTCATCACAACCTAATATATTATTATTAGTTATTAATAATTAACACAACTTTTTTTAACCTTCCAATTGATTTGAACGTTTTCTTCTCATACCTAAATTATTACCCAACATAGTTTGATTCAATAAAACCTTTTATGAGAGCATCTTTAGTATACCAACTAACACTACCATAAACTAAGACTCTTCCAAGTTATCCTTGAAAAATTCACTTAAGAACTTGTTAATATGTTCTCCCAAGATTGGAGAAGAACCTGTTAACAGTGCTCACAACATAGGCTATATCAAGGCGCATGCAGACCATGACATAAATAACAAAACCGACAACGTTAACATACAAAAAAACTGTCCATATAGTGTTGTTTCTCCACCATCATAGGAGATTGCTAATCACTCAACTTGTTTGTCAATACAGGTTTTAAGTTTGTCATACAAAACTTATCAAGAATTTTTTAGATAGGTCTCCTGAGACAAGTATAAATGCTTAAATCACATTGTTTAGTGATCTCAATCCCCAATATCCTCCTAGCAATTCCAAGGTCTTTCATTTCAAACTCGTTCAATTCAATTTTAACCTTCAACACTTATTGCTTGCTAATAGAATGCCATCTATATACAAGAACAATACAACAAATTTATCTTTGGTTAAAAACTTTAAATACACGCAAGTATCATATTTGCTAGGTTAAAAACCAATTCTTGCAATGAACTCATCAAATTGCTTCACCACAAGAAAATAATTAAATAGAAATCAATTTTAAAGACAAAAAATGATTAATTGCTATATTGACTAAATTAGATACTATTTTAGAGAATAAAAAAATTATTGATATTTAAATTAGTTTCTATTATTGATAAATAGTTTCTAAATAAAATAATTTAATTTATAAAAGTAATAATATTTTTATTATTTAATTAAACATTAATTAGTTAATTAAAAACTTAAAAAAAGCACAAATAAAACTCAGATTTTCATACCGAATCAACATTTTCCGTTAGTTTACGGTAGGCCAATAATGGTAGTAACATATCATGTAACATTTGTTATCTTTAAACACTATTAAATTTTGTATAATATATTAAAATGATATAATTATTTACTTTTTTTAATTATTAAACATATAAATCTATATAAATGATAAAACTTAAAAGAAAAAAATTATTATTTTAAAGGTCTTATTACAAAATGTTTTTAAATAAATAACTAATTATGTCGTATTATTATATATATATATATATATATATATAATCGATATATTATCGTGATAACATAAAAAAAATCATAATTACTGCAATCAATCTATTAATTCTATAAAGATGTTACAATAAAATAAGTTTCCCAGTAGTCATATGAAACTTTCATACTGACAAATCGAAGTTTTTAAAAGTATTTCTAAAGGTAAACATGTCAATGATTTATATTTGGGATGGTGATACTTTCACACCACAAATAGTAAATCACACTCACTTAACATACCAAAATATTATTTTAATTATATTTATTTTATTTTTTTAATTAAAATATTATTATATTACTATAATTAGGCGTCAAAAAATATGTTATTTACTATTTGAGTATTAACAAAAACTTTTCCTTATTTTAATGTCAATGATTTATTTGGAATGAAAGTTAAAGACACAAATATTCCAAAATTCCATATTCTGAAGCATGACTGTAACGGAATAGTAGCCTAGTTAATTAAATAAAATTTTAAATCTTTTATTAAAAAGATTTATACACATTCTACAAGGATACAATTAATTTGTACGAATAAAGTTTAAGACATTGTAATGTAATGAAGTAATTGAGTTGGTTAAATAGAATGAATGAGTTAGTATAAATTTTGTAACGTTGGATTGTGATAAACATTAAAAAGTGACATAACAGAGGGAAGCATGAGTGGGGAAGAAAAGTGTAAACAGAAGGACAGAAAAGAGTACATGGGAGGGGCCACGGTGTGAAATTTGGAGTTGCCAACTGTCCACAAGTGTTGTCTATATTGGCTACATCACCTCCTCAATCTCCGCGCTATAAATATACTGTTTTTGAAGACAGCACATACCATGAAATCAAGAGAGGGATCTTTGTTTGAAAAAATCTAAATCTTGCTATAATTTTGGCTCATTTTCCCTGTTATCTCGCCATCAATAGTATTTCTTCATCCCGTATCTCTCGCTTGCTGTAATTACAAACTATTCCGCCATTGGATCTACCCTTCCTTCCCCTTCCGGCAAAGGTATTCTTTCCACTTTTTCTTTTCTTCTCTGTTTACTTCTTTGTATTATATTATTGTTCCTGTCATGGCTGTGACTACTTTAAAGTTGTTGACTTTCTTCGTTTTCATGGGTGCCCATTTTTAATCATATGTGGTTGCACGTTGCTGTGTAAGTTTATATATATGTAATGTGGGTATTAATGTATCAATATATTTTCTTCTGGGGTTAATTTGTTGTGTTGGCCTTGCTTCTCTCCTGGCTGAGAACCATTTATGTATTTTCCTTGCTTAGATTACCCCCACTCTCTTTTGTGCCCTAAAGTGTTTTATGTTTCTTCTTTCTTATCTCAATGATTGCTTTTTTTGTCTGTTCTGTTTAAAAGTTTTAATAGGGGCTTTGGGTTGCTTAAAGTTGTATCATTTGGTTCACCTCTTCGTACCCCTAAAAATGTTAAAGGGGAAATCGATTATAGTAAGATTGTTAATTTGGTTAGGTTCACCTGATTGAATTTTTGTATCTAATTTGTGATGCAGGGTCTGTCTGTTCCCGGGATTTCGTTTTTTTGTCTTCAGATCTTGGAGTGGTATTGCTTGTGGAAAATAGACCCTTGGAAGGAAGAGAAATTTTTTTGGTGGTTAATAATTACTTGATTATTGCTTGGATCTGTGCAATGTATGAAAAAGTCAGAGAAGCAGAAAAAGTATCCGAATTGGAGTTCAGTAGCAAGCTGTCTTCTTCATGATTTACGATCAATTAAACCCTTAGTATGATGGGTCGAGTTCAAGCATTGAATTTGTGTCCGCAATTTCGAGTATATTTGTAATTTATAGGATAGCAAACAAGGAGAAGTTAGATTGGCTTTGTGGTTTTTGGATGGATAAGAAAAGTGTAAAGGATACCGTAGTTGATCTTGAAAGTGGATTGCCTCTAATTGGAGATGATGCAAAGAAAGCCTCTACACGAACTGGTGCAAAACAAGGAAAGACATTATTTGCTAAGTTTTCTGGTGAGATTTTTGGAGGTTCAGTTAAAGATGATGTGCCAAGTTTATGCCGCAATGAATCAAGCCGCAATGAATCAAGTGTTAGTGAAGTTTCTGCAGATTTAATGAAAGTAACAAGCAAGCCATTGATGGGGAAAGATTCGGCGAACCGTGCACAGCAAACCTTAACGAAGGAGAAACGGAAAAAGGCCTGTAATAAAAAGGCTCCGAAACCTCCAAGACCTCCACAAGCTCCTTCATTGGATGCAGCTGACCATAAGCTAATCAGAGAGATATCTGAACTTGCCATGTTGAAGCGCGCAAGGATAGAGCGAATGAAAGCCTTGAAGAAGATGAAAATGGCTAAATCATCGTCACGACCATCATCGCCTTCCAATACCAGCAGCCTTTTGGCTATGGTTATCACTGTTCTCTTCTTTGTTGTGATAATATTCCAAGGTAACATTTAGGATAGAAGTAGATTTTCCATGCCTATGGCTATATTATAAGCATGTATTACAACATGTAGGAGGGGTTTAGCATTTTCATTGCTACCTAAGCCGGGCAATTCCTGATTTTCAGATTAATACTTCAGTATTATTTTGTGATAAAACTTCCATTTAAAGCATGGTTCTTTCAGACTTCAAGACAATTGTTAACTTACTAAAAAATCTTGAGGAACCTGTGAACTGTTTTAGAAATATTTTCAAGAAATTTTTTGACATACTCTACAGAACTTGTTTCTTTTCCGCATTATGTACTGCTCGTGGATTTTATTCTTCTGGCTAACCAGAACAGCTTGAGAACTTACCTTTTAACTATGGTTGCATGTACTTTTAATACATTCGTATCTTGATGAATCTGCTTAGTTTAGATCTAAATAAATCACCCATTTCTCCCAACTAGTTGCTGAGACAATGATGGTCAATTGATCATGATTTTGCTTTCTCATTCCAGTTAACTGGAGTCAAAACTGTTCAAATTTCCCCTTTTTTTTAATTTGTTCCCAATTATGGGCAAAAGGGTTACAAGTATTCAACAAGGCCCTCCGCTGTTCAGTTTCCTTTCATCTCTATATTTTGATAATAATTAAACTTCCTGAAGTTATTTTTAGTGTAAGTTAGAGGGTGATGTAGATGGAATCAAAATACTCCCAGTGGTCATGTTTCTTTCATATTGACAACATTTTGGCTCTCTTGATTTTCTTTAATAAGACGTTCCTTTTGCAGGCATGCCATCTAGAACAAGCTCAGTGGCGAGTTTCCAGGGATCTCCTATATCTACGGGAGAATCAGAGGGTGGTTTAATTTCAGTTGAGTACCAACCCAATCCTTCTGCAAGCGACTCAAATGCTCCAGGTTCTGAATCTCAAAAGTAAGCTCAAATGCATCATACCACACATAATTTTAACCATTCTTTAGTCTCATCAAAACACATTGCTGGTTTTTTTCCTCAATGTCAGTTTTGCTCATTGATGGTATTGGAAAATGGTACACCTTGCAGTTTTATACAGCAGGTGGCCGGTTCAGATTTGCCTGAAACGAGAAGAGGTTCTCAGGATAATGCACTTCTATCATAAAAAAGAATATCATTTTCCTGTATTTAAAGAAAAAATGTCAAACGGTACTCTTTGTCTTGACTTTCAGAACATATATTTCTTTATATATTGGTAATTTATCCCTTTTATGTATATTAATGAATGTTGGGGGTGAATTAAATTACCAGAACGGTGCTGCTAGCGTTTTCCATTGCCTTGGGCCAAACACGTGTTACTTTTCAGGTCAGCAACTTTCTGTTGCTTATTCTCGATGAAAATTTGAGTTGGAGATTTTGCTTTTGAAGCCGCGACGAAGCTATGAATGATTCTATTTATTTGTTCTGGTTTCTTTTTTTGTCACTAAGATAACTGGTATGTAATAACGTGCTTTTTTGTGACAAATATTTTACGTCCAACAAGCACATTTCAGAACACAGGGGGCTTCATCAAGTACTTATCTTGTCAGAAGGAAAATTCTGGTTCAGCCGTGTGGCACTCTAATTTTCAATTAATAATAAAAAAGGTGTCAGGTGTGGCTCTGTATATGTGATTCCAATTGACTTTTATTAGCATGAACACGTGACATTGCTTCATATGGAATCCCAACAAGAAAAATAAAGTAAAGTTTAACTTCAAATCGAAGACGTTTAACGTGCACAAACTTGGACTTCTTTTGAATCAATGGCTAGAAATTAGGATGAGCTAGCTGTATTAATCAGTTTTATAAGTTATAAAGTTGGTTTCCCAAAAATGTCAAATTACTACAATCTGTGTTTGAAGGAAAGTCCTTTGTTAATTCAGGTCCAATTACATGGCCACACAACTTGAGAAACTGTAAAATAAAAAACGCAAGAGTATAGAACAGTTTTTTTTTATCTTTGTTTTAAGAAACTGTATTATATTTTTTTTCTAGATAAAGAAAAGATATCAATCAAACTGACCTTATTTTCATGAGTAACGTATGTTTTTATTATTCTCCGTATTTGCATTTTCCTGAAACCAACTTTTGACTTGTACACACTAAATCTCCTCCATTCGTTTTCCTCTTGATGAAGAATGAGCAACAAATAAGAGGACTGATTAGCCATCAAACAAGAAGTCAGGGGCTAAAAGTTAAATAATAAGAAACAGAGCACGATGTTCTAAGTTTGTTAGGTCCTCATCTCTTACGAAGCTTCCTCAGATACATAGGACATTGACAGTTGCGACAGCTCTCAATCTGTGCAAGAAGAAAATTCCGAAAGAGTGAAAAAAAAATGTTATTGGTTTTTGCCTAACGTGAGTTGCTTTCATATGCTTGTTGCACAGAACTTTGTTTGTGAAGAAGTAATCGTATGGTTTATAAAGAGCTGCTTCAAAGTACACATACAATGAATTGATGAACCATAGATTATGCAAAATCAACCATTAAATGCCTTTACTCAATAAGAATAATAAGAGTACTACTACTAGTATTGTACTATACTAAGTGCTATTACCTACAACTGCAAGCAATGGAACACAAAAGAGAGGTGAACAAATCAACCCTTTAGTAGTAGTTTGATTATAGCCGAGGCTAGATCCACTAGCTTCTGCACAATGTCGTTTCTTTCCCCCAAGGGTGCCTGAGTTGTGCCAGAGAATTTCTTGTCGCAGCTACTCACTTCTTTGAGAGCATCAGAAATGCAGTAACTGGCAAAGCCAAAACGGCCTTGGCTTATAGCATCAGCAGCTTGTGGGAGAATGTATTTGACAAGAGGGATATATGACTCAGCACAGAAGGCCAAGGCTTGCTCCAACTCCCGGTCTGGGGTCTGCTTGAGCAGGCCTTCGATGTAACTCAGTGTGTCAGTTGCATTTGCCACAATGTTGTTCACCATCAAAAGGGCCACCCCTTTGAGATCAGGTTTTGAACTCAGAGGGTTTGAGTGCAGGATGGAGCTGCAAAGGTCGTAAAAGGGTGTTTTTTTGCATATTTGGTCTACCAAATCGCCATCCCCATCTTTCCATGGGAAAGTTGGTTGGGATAGTGTGAAGGGAACAGAAATAGAAGCAAGAAGAAGAATGTGAATTGCAAAAGAAGACACACAGCTTGGGATCTTCTTCATTTTCTCTTGTGATGATGGACAGGGAATGAGAATGAGAATGGTCTAGGCTCTCTCTTGGCTCCTATATTAGGGTCACAAAATGATCACTTTGCCAGTCCTTGGGAGTATATACCCCTCACATGGGAACAGAGAGAAATGGATGTCTAATTGACTAAAACAAAAGGTAAAGACAGGTGTAAGAATTGTAGTGTAACAGGGTTCTACAAACATAGTTTATTGATCAAAAGTTTAATATTCAAGACTTTTATATGTAAAGAAAACACATTAAAATAAGACAAATTCTTAGATTGATTTCTATATCTCAGAAAGATTAACTCTATTTTTTTGTAAGTAAATAACTTAAACAAGATAAATTTGTTGTTTAAAGTGAATTAGGTCATGGTTCACGGGTGTCTTATTCACTTGGCTTTAAATGGTAAATGCCACGTCTTCTTTTGTGTCCCCTACTTTACCACAAGAAGCCAAACTTGAGAACTTTCTAGAGTATGCTCTTTTCATTGAACACTTCTTTTGGAACTAAAGAAGGAAGAGAGAGCCTAAGACAGACACGACCACTGTTTTGCAAGCAGATTTCATTCATTAAAAACAAAGCGGCTCCATGTTTACGTGTAATAAACCAGTTTTTCTGTTTTTCTAAGATCGAAGCAGAATCATTAAGTAGGGCACCAAAGACATCTGCTACTTAACAAGAGCAACCCATGTTGTTGTCTGCTTCTCTCCTAGAGACTTTCAATTCTTGTTAGTTTCTAACACATTTAAGCTATTGTCTTGTTTACATGAAACAATTGTTTCAAATAAAGAAACTTTAACTCTACCATGGAGGGTGCACTAATTATGTATTCTCAACTTCAATATTAACATTATTTCATTTTATTCCTTAAAACTTTACATCATTAATTAATAAATCAATAAAAATATACCTACAAATAAAAAAGTGTTTTGGAGTGATATCATAAAATAACATTAATTAAATTTATGTACAATTAAATTCATCATGTATCAACTCTGTGCTTACATTTAAGTCCAGAATGCTATAATAGTTTACTTTTATAAGTTAAATTTAATTTATATACATTAATTTGCAAAATCTTTCTATTATGTTAACTTCTTCAAACAATTATTTTAATTTGTAAACAAAATTTATTTATCTTATAGATATTTATAAAATTCTTCAAAAAAAATGGTAGTAGATTTGTTAATTATTGGTACATAGAAAATTTGGCTGTCCTTCCTTCTGCAGGTGAGATTCCATTTATTAACAACAAAACTCAAGCACCATCTTCAATATATATTAAAAAAGTGTGTTGCATAATTAGAACATCATCATGAGTAAATGTAAAAAAAGCATTTTAATAAAAATAAATGAGAAACGGGAATTTGAACCCGACGTGAATCGAACACGCAACCTTCTGATCTGGAGTCAGACGCGCTACCATTGCGCCACGGATCCACTTATATTGGACAAACATTTATTTAATATACATATATAATGTAATAAAGACTATTAACCAATGGCATTGATCTCTATACACTTCATTTTCGTTGAATAATTCTTCTGCATAATCGTTTATATTTGGATAATTTATTAATGACACGGGACACGACATTATAAAATAATTAGACATGATATAATAATTAATTTCTACTTTTTGATAATCATGAATTTTTATTGTAAAACAAAAATTAAATAAAAAAAAGTGGCAGGTCTTTTATAAAACGGTTGAAAATCAAGTTATTTTTTAAAAATGAAGATACACACAAAGAGGCGATTTTAGTTAATAAATATGAAATCAAATTACACTGGCATTGCAATAGGTTCAAAATTATTTGCTTAAATGTGAAGACAATAAATAATTATACATTATATATTAATTAATTTCCACTTTTTCGACAATCAAAAAACTTCATGGCATCATCCAGAGAACTTTCTCCACCACTTAACTCTTGGGAATATCTTCTCTGTACACATTCATCTTATTTACCTGAACTATAAAACGTGAGATATAGTTATACAAATTTTGAACCGGACATTATATACTTTTTTGTGTTTTCTTTGGTGAGATTTATCTTTGATTTTAGGGCTTTCTCTACTTTCTTGTAGGACAACTTTAAGGTATCACATCTTGCAAAATATTGAGTAGTCCACTCGTTTAGTGAATCTTTGATAATGCTAGTTGATCTTTCCTTAGAGTGATATGATCAACTCCTTTTTGTAATTCCAATTTAATAAAGCTTCAAATATTGTGAAAGTTTCTTAATAAATAAAATCAAATTTTTCATTTAGATTGGGTTGAACCATATAATGTTATAACTGATTGTCATTTTTCTCCAAAACATAATTCAACTACACTTTTTAACACATGGAGAACACTCTTTTTTCTTACACACTCAAATCTTCTTCACTCACTCTGAGTATCACATGTCTCTCTCTAATTTTGATGCCAATTGTTAATTGAATATGTTGTAGGGATTAATGGGTGTAAACTGAAGGTTAGAAGAAGGTTAATAAAGGAGTTTATACATAATGCAGTACATATCATAAAAATGTCTATATTATATTGGAGTGCAACAATGTTGATAAGACCAATTGGGCAGAACAAAAAAAAAATGCAATAGAGAGTGATACAATTGAGAAGATATATAACAGTGGAATACACTGTTGAACATAAGAAAAGTCAATGGTGAAGTGAAGTGATAATCAGTAGAGATAACTGGTGATTAATAAAAAAGACATACTATAAGATGATTGCAATGATAAAGTAATAGTAGAAATATCTCAAAGAAGAAATTACAAAAAAAATGGTTGATTCATGCTGTTTGTCTCAGTCCCATTTTTTACTTTCTTCAAAGCTACCACTCTACTCACTATAATCCTTTTTGAGAAAGAATTATAGAGTTTATACACCTTTGATTCCTCAATAATTCCGAGTAAAACACACCTTAAGCTAGAAAGCACATGTGTGTTGTGTTGCTCCATTTCTTCAACATAAGCCATTAGCAACATGCATTCTTGACTCTCCACTTGACTTTCTGGTCTCTACTGGAACAAGAAGGTTTATGCAGATTGGTGCTTCAAGGGTTGTCATGGGTAGAATGGTACGGGTTCGATGCATCAATTTTGCTTCTGGTTATGCTGAATATTAGTTTTTTGGCCCATATCAGTAGCTTCTTAGCTTCTACAGTAACAGTGTCTGTCATTGCTTCTTTCTTAGGTTCTACAGTAACAGTGTCTGGTATAATGTGCCTCTGGTGTGTGCTCTTATATCTGTTACTTAGCTTTATTTATTTATTTTGGTTATTCTTTTCCTTTGTATCCTTTGGCCTTGCCTTTGGTAATTGTACTTTGTTATTTGTTACTTCTTATACATATTTTATATATTATTTTGTCATTTGGTGATTTCCCATCAAAATCTCCGAAGTGACCTCAACAACAAAACCACTTGCTCCATCCACCTACAAACTTGAGATTTCGAAGTTTTAAAGCTTGAGTACTTTGTAGTACATCAACTTCTAAATTTTTGGTAATTGCTAGTACATACTTCAGAGGCTCTCTTTCTCCATCTTCTTTTATAAGTCGGTTGCATGTGTTCACTTTGATTTGATTTTCACAAACTTATGATAAGTGACGCATAAAACTGTTTGGATTGAAACTATTCCTTTTTAGAAAAACTAACCACATGAAATTTTAAAAGTTATTTTATTAAATACACGTGCATGTCTTAAAGTTTATATAAAAAATTAGTATTATAATCTAATAAATAAAAACTAGTTTAATTTATGTGATTTCAGTTTAACAGTTTTTGGGGTAAAAAATGGCCAAATAAAAAAGGTGAAACGGGAATTGAACCCGACGTGAATCGAACACGCAACCTTCTGATCTGGAGTCAGACGCGCTACCATTGCGCCACGGATCCACCAGTGATATAATTATTCTTCATTCCTAATCTATAATCAAAATTCAGAAATTTAGTGGGAAATATCATTCTCTGATGATTCAAGAAGATGTCGCAGACAACAGGCACTGCACGGTTAAAGTAATGAAATTTAGTGTTTATAAGAAGTTATTAAGTGAAATGAGTTAAAGAAAACAGCAAATAAATTTCTTATATACATATGCATAAATAATTCAATGATGAGTTAACACATTCATAACCAAACATGTTAATTAATATTTGTAATTAATTAATGAAGATGTCAGCTTAGGATTATGATGATGCAATATAAGTATATAATATAAATTGAACCACATTGATGATCAACTACGCAAAGAATTTCTACATTGTGATAAATTATGTGACCTGTTTATGTTTATGAGCTTTCATATTATGGCAAAAACGAGTTGTTAAATTGACTTTTTTTTTATTATAAAGCCCTTTTTTTCATTTTTATAATATTTTATATTAGAGAAAATACAATGATTAAATTGAAACATGTTTACTTTATTTAACTATAAAATAATCTTCATTTTTAATATTTCGCACTATAGAAAATAAAATGATCAATTTTGATATTTTGTCATAATAACGGTGTAGAATTTAAACAAACAAATGAAATGGTAAAATCTTTACCGTAACTAATTCTCATAATTATAATGGGTAAATCTTTAACTAATGAATTGATAACTAATAGTCATAAGTCAGAAATACTTTTTATCTTACCCTTTAATGCATGTTCAACCATTTTTAGTTGAAGTTATATTGAAATGTAAAAACAATTTAAATTTATATATATATATATATATATATATTTGGAGTTGGGTTCGACAAATTTTTCCTATTTCTCATTTCTCTAATAAGTATGATTTTATCTCTTTTATTAAGAATGATGATAGTCCTTTGGTTAAATTGATTAAGCTTGTTGTGATAACTTATTCTATTTGGATGATATGACGTATAAAGAATTATGCTCGTTTTTAGGATAAAATTGAGGTTTCTATGAAAATTTCAGTTATTAAAGATTTAACTTGTCTAGTTGGTAATTCGTCTAAAACTTCAATTAAGAATGATATGTTGGATTTCAATGTGATAAAGTTTTTTTTGTATTAATATTTGTACTTGTAAAGTTATTCATCCTCTTCCTGTGAGTTTCCTTCACAAGGCTGGGTTAAAATTAAAACTGATGGGGCTGCTAGGGGATATTCTGGTCTTGCTACTTATGGATGTATTTTTCGTGGGAGTATGAGAGAATTTATTAGAGCTTTCTCTGCGTTTCTTGAAGTTCAGACTGTTCTGGTTGCTGAGTTTTATGGGATTATACATGCTTTGGAGGAAGCTCAAAAGATATGGCTTATAATGTATGGTTGGAATGTGATTATGGTTTGTGTTGCGTTTACTACTAGGATCAATGTTCCTTGGATGCTTCGTAATCGATGAAATACTTGTCTTAATTACTATGGAAAAATCAGGTTTAGGGTTAATCATAAATTTTCGTGAAGGGAATTCATGTACTAATAAGTTGGCTAATTTATGATTTATTTATAGATAATCTTTTCATTGGTATAATAGGCTACCATCTAGTCTAGTATTAAAATTCTTTATGAATAGGTATAGTCTACCTATGTATCGTTTTTGTTAACATATGGGTTTTGGTCTGGTTCCTCTATATTTTGTATTTTCTATCTTTTTACTTTTTTAATAATATTTTTTTCATGCGATGACAAATGATTGTTGCTTGAGGTGTCAACATAGCTGAGGTGTCAACATAGCTGAGATGTCAAGTTGCATAGTGATGCCTAACATGAAAGCTTTTATTTAGAAAAACAATTTAAATATAATAAATTGAAATAATACATTCAAACCAGGGGTGGTCATGGCAAAATCCAATCTATATTCAATCCAAATCCAAATAGATGGATTTGATTTAAAATCCATATCCATTTTAACTAGAATAAATTTATTTGAATTTTTTTAAAATCCATTTAAAGTGGATTAAATCTAGATTAAATCCACTTTGTTAATTAGATTAAATCCACTTTGTCAAATGCATTAAATCTATTTAGATATGAACACAAACTAACTTAGCTCGAATTGGGCCTAAGCCGACTTAACTAGGACGCAAACCAACTCGGCTCAACATCGGCCGGGGCCCGGACCACTCGAAATCGTGAGCACGGACAACTTGACATCGACCCGGGCCTATATGACCCAAAATCGACCCGAGCCCAAACGACTCAACATAGACCCAGGCCCAAACGACTCGACATTGACCCAGACCCGAACGAATCGAAATCGGCCCGAGCCCGAACGACTCGACATCAGCCTGGACCCGGACGACTCGACATCGGCCTGGGTCTGGACGACTCGACATCGACCTGGGCCCGAACGACTCAACATCAACCAAGGAACGATCGATTAGACATCAACCCAAGACTGCTCAACATCTGCCCGGGCTCGTACGACTCGACATCGACCCAGGCCCGCTCAGCTCGACATTGACCCGAATTCGCTCTTCTCGACTTCGACCCTGGCCCGCTCGGCTCGACATCCGGGACCGATCGGCTTAACATCGATCCGGGACTACTCAACTCGACATTTTCCTGGGACTGCTGATCACGACATCGGCCCGAGCCCTAACGGCTAGACATTGGCTCAGGCCCGGACGATTAGACATCTGCCCAGGCTCGAACGACTCAACATCGGCCTGATCACGAATGACTCGACATCGGCCTAGGACCGAACGACTCAACATCGGCCCGAGCCCGAATGACTCGACGTCGACCCGGGCCCGAATGACTCGACGTCGGCCCGGGCTCGATCGACTCGACATCGACTCGGGCCCGCTCGTCTCGACGTCGACCCGGGCACGTACAAATCGACATTGACCCAGGACCGATCGGCTCGACATTGACCCGAGATTGCTCGACATTTGCCCGGGCCCATACAACTCGACATCCGCCTGGGTTCATACTACTCAACATAGACCCGGGCCCGAAAGACTCGACATCGGCCCAGGCCCGTACGACTTGACATCGGCCCATACCCGCTCGACTTGACATCGACATGTGCCCGCTCGTCTCGTGATCGACCCGGGACTGGTCGACTTGACATTGGCATGGGACTGCTGATCACGACATCGACTTGGGCCCTATCAGTTAGACATTGGCTCGAGCCCATACGACTAGACATCGACTCGGGTCCGAACAACTCGACATTGGCCTAAGCCCGAATGAGTCAACATTGGTCCAGGCACATATGACTCGACATCGGCACGAGCCCGAATGAGTCGACATTGGCCCGGGCCCGTATGACTCGACATTGGCCCGGGCCCGTATGACTCGACATAGGCCTGGGCTTGGTCGACTCAACATTTGCTTGGGCCCGTACTACTGGACATCGACCCGAGCCCGATCGACTCAACATTGGCTTGGGTGCGTACTACTCGACATCGACCCAGACCCGAACGACTCTACATTGGCCCAGGATCGTATGACTCGACATCGACCGGGGCCCGCTCATCTCGACATTGGCCTGAGCCCGTACGACTTGACATCGGCCCTGGTCCGGACGACTTGACATCGGCCCAGGTTCGGACAACTCGATATCGGCCCGGGTTCAGACGACTCGACATCGACCCAGGACTGGATGACTCAACATCGTCTCGGGCCTGAACGACTCGATATCGACCCGGGCCCAAACGACTCGACATCAGTTCGGGCTCGCTCGGATCCACATTGACTCGAGACCGCTTGGATCCACATCGGCTTGGGCCTGCTCGGCTCGACATTAGCCCTAGCCTGGTCATCTGGATATCAGTCAAGCCCGCTCGACTCCATATCGAACTCAAAAGGCTCAACTCGACATGGGCATGGACCGACTTGAGTAAACATTGGCTTTGACCAACTCGGCTTGGCCCCAGCCGACTCGGGTCGACTCAATATCAGCCACTCAACTCGACTTGGTCTAGGGTTGACTCGGCTCAATTTTGGCCCAAAAACGACTTGGTTGACTTTGGCCCATACCGACTCGATTCGGCCTTGGCTCAGACGACTCAGCTTGACGTGGACTTGGGTCGACTTTACTCAACCTAAGCCTGGATTGTCTTGGCTTAACCTGGATCGCGTCAAGTCAAAATCCAACCCAAAATGCAATTTGGATAATCCAAAAATGTATCCAATCTATATCTAATCCATATCCAATTAAATGAATTGGATTTAAAATCTAAAAATATGGATTTGGATTTGAGATAAATCCATTTAAATGGATTAAAACTAATATGAATTTGGATAGTTATGAATTGAATTTTTTAATTTGGATTTTTTGTCCACCTTAATTCAAAGGTAGTAAGTCCAACTATTAAAATAGTTTAAAAGAAATATAGAAAATAACTTAAGAAAAATAAGCAAATCAATAGCCTAACTAATGAAAAAAAAAGTATGCAATGTGACCATCCTAGAGAATTTCATATTACTGGCATGCCAATTAAATAGCTAACTTATCAAACTGTACATTAAGAATTAATGGCATATTGATTTGTTTCAAAATTCTTAGTATCTTGAAATAATATGCCAAAAGAAAGCAAGTGATAAATTTCTAAGTTCTAACTAATCCTTGATTTATCTAACTCTATATTTTGAAAGGTATAATGAGGTTTATTCACTTTACATGTCCAATCCCTTGTAACTCTTTTGATTTTTCAAAAATTTCTGCTATCTACTGCAAGACTAAAAAGACTACTTTTGCTGATCCTGTGTGTAAACCTATGCTCCTACTGAAGTGAAAAGGTAAAAAGTGGTGGAGAAAAGGGGAACAAGAATATACAGGTCTATAGTACAACAAGATGGCAGATAAATCAAAATAAAATAAATCTAGCCTCTACAATCCTCACTGGAACTGGTGACACATTGCAAACAAGGCAATTTGGAAGAAGTTGAGTTCCTTTTCCACAACCAAGACTGGATTCCTTTTCTTATCATCCATTCACCCTTTACACAGCCCTATCATCAATTAGGCAATTGAGAACCTAACAGGATGGACATCTCCATTTTCCCAGGAGAACCTTCATAGCCATTCTTTATAATCTTCATGAACTCCCCCTTTACCGAATCAATGTCCAGGAAATTTTTCTTATTAGGTTGCAAACCCCAGTAGAAAACTACATTTGGCTCTGTTTTCTCCCTATCAACATATTCTGTAGGGTTAGGGTCACAAAATCCTTGAGTAACCTCCAGCTGCAGCACACAAAACTATATGAAGAAATGGCAATAAAATTTATGAAAAGATAACAATAAATTTCCTGATTGATTCATGATCATGAGTAAGGTTCCCAATAGTAACATTAAAATTAACAGAAGAAGAGGATATTTTTACAACATAAATATATATGCCAAGCCCATAAAAGTAACCTTATCATAGTTATGGTTTAAATGGAAGCATCATGTTACATAATAGTAAAATATTTACAAATAAATACTGAAGCTTCTCTAGTGCGATTGCAATGAATGATATGGATCATAGTCACTTCTAAAGTAAAAGTAAATATAATTATATAAGAAACCAAATTTACCGTTTGAGCTACTTACATGCACAAGAAGACCTCGAAAGCGTGACTTTACCCAACCAACCCATTCTGCCAGTGCATAATGATCAGGAGAAGAGAGATAAATTTTGACAAATTGGGAGTATCTTTTTGAGTATGGAAAAGGCTCGAATACATTATCCCAAAGGAAATCTGGCTTCAAAATATCCTTCAATCCAACCACATACAGAAAATGAGAGACTTATTAAAGGCCTAGTTCTTTTTAAGTACCTATGAAAATCATCACGAACTAAAAAATAGGAGCATCAGCTTCAAATAATCATCACGAATTTTTTAGCTTTGAATTTCTTTTATTAATATACTTTACATAGAAGATGTCATAAATGTATTTGTACACCCTTACAGGTCATACAACAAGTGAAGGTGTGTATACTACAAGTTGATGTTCTAGGTGTTATGTTGATTTTGAATAAATTTAATATCATTTAAATGTTTCAGTAAGTATTTTTTTGTTTCTAATATATCCACATATTGTTTCTAATTATTCCAGTAAAATGTATACCAAAAGGACACCCAGGTTAAAAACTACACAACATTCCCTTGTCATGTTATGTCCACAAAGAAACTTAGTCCTGGTCCAATACAAAGTGCTTTTAGTTATATTTCGTATGGCAGAATCCTCAAGGGCTACATGCCATATAAACTTTGTGTATTCTACCACATAGAACATTATGATTAAGTCACTCTGGAAAATGACTATAATAACACAGATAAGTAGAATGTATATCAAAAGTAGACCCATGTTAAGCAACGCAACATACCTTTGTCATATCATGTCCACGAAGAAACTCACTCCTAATCCGAAAGAAAGTGCTTTTAGTAATATTTGTATGACAATACTCATAACGGCTAGATGGCAGAAATATAGGCATGAAGGACCGTGTTTCTATCGCATCTATAACTGTAAACATTCCTTCCTGCAACATCACTGGAGTAGGCCAGGGCCAAAATGCAAATGTTTGAAAAAAGTTCATAATTAGAGCATTTAAGGTGGCATCAGGGTGTCTTAGCAAAACATATGCTGCAAGAACTGTCATATGAACTCCTCCCAAATAACCAAGTAACTGCAAAGGAAAATATTACTTCATGATAAGCCTACAATTAAAGTTCAAGCAAAAAGTTATGAAAGCAACCATTACTTGAAAGTACAAATGCACTTACAGTTCCATAAACTCCTCGCCTTTTTGCCCACAGTTTAAGACATCGTAGCATGCATTGAAATTTCTGAAATACATGAGTTGCATTAAAGAGACGATAATGCACAAGAACAATAAAGCAAAACTACCCCCACTTTCATGCAACCAAATATAAAGGGAAGTTAGTGCCCATCCTCAACTCAAAGAACGTCAACAAAAATCAAGATATTTCACGTCCTTTGGATCATAAAGATAATTGTCCAATTGTTTATGAATCTGGTTATTTTCTTTTACTAAGAAAATAAATGACTGGCTGCATCTTACCTCTATATTAGGAACTAGATGGAGAATGTATTTATTTGCTCGTACCCCAGACAAACTTTTCCAGCTAGTATCATCAATATTCCTCGTGAAAAATGGATTTAATATGTCAACGTTCTGTAAAATAAAATAAACGGCATAAGTAAGCAATTGGTTATTTAAGATAAAAATGGTTTAATGCATAACGCAAAGAGGCAATGACATTAGTTTGAAGAATGTTGAGCATAATGCTTTAAAAGGGTCTCCGCACATGCATGCAATACTCCTAGCCTTTTTTAATGTATTTTCACATTTTGAGAACTATATCATGTTTCCTCATACTGACCTCAGGAACATATAGTACATTAAGCCGAGCATATGGAAGATCAATGGAAACTCCTTCAAATTTAAATCGCATTAAAGGGACTTTTGCACTCTTGACACAGTGAATATATGATACTTCAGGTCTTCTTTTAAGCATGTCGTGCAACACAACAAAAAAGTCTTCCTGTATAGATCATATCAGTAAAAATTAAGGCAAATGTTACAGAGCCTAAGGGAATGATAAACAAGAGAAACACAATTAACTTACTGCAATTGAGGCAAAGAAAGGAGCAACACACAAAGCATCAATATCAGACCCTGAGTTGTGAACCTAAACATTATTGAAAGTTATTGACAAAAGTTAAAAGGAGAAAGCAATCTTTAGACATGTGAAAAAGTTTAACAATCATATCCAAGTAAATTAAGAGAAATCCTAATACGACAATTTTTTATCTTTCATCTTATAATACACCAAGAAAATCAAACGGTACAGGATTAACTAAGGGAAGAACTTACTCCGAGGCCATAAGATCCATAAGTTATTACTGTGGCAGATGTGACAGCAATTTGGTGCTCTGGTAGTTGATGCAGGCATGCAACCTTCTTAACCCACGATGAGACTACCTGCAAAGTGAATAGCATGATAAATAAGGTAATAAGATAATAAAAATATAAATGCAAGATCTGTGATTAATAGAATGCCATCAAGATAGTCCTGTAAGTGCCTAACCAAATAATGATGCAAATTAAGAAAACTAAATTTAAAGAAACAAATAAATACAGGGATTTGCTAACATAAAATACGAATTTTATCCCTGCATGCACAAGAAACTAAAAAGTTATAATTATTGCCAAAATGCGAACTTTTTTAAGTCTTGCCATTAGTAAACGAGTTCAATAATTCGCAGTTTTTAAATCTTACCAATATTATGAACAAAGTACCATCTTTTTAAGTAATAAACCTACCTAATCATTGCTTTTTTATATATAAATTACACAGAAAATAGTCCATTACCCAAAAAAATTATTACTGTCAAAACCACAACTACAAATTTCTTTAAATTTTCTGTACAAGCTTAGTAGTAAAAAATTTTGAGGTAACATGTATAACAACTGTTGAAACTGCTAGCTCCTCGCTTCAAACGTGAGAAATTAAGTTCAGAATGCATTGCCAAACACACACTTCTTTCTAGGACAAAACAAAACCTAGTTGAAGTAACTAATAAGGCCAATTTTGTCGTTCACAATAAACACTTTCCAGTCATACATGTAAAAAGAGCAAGAAAATGCAAATAAATCTTTTGAGAGAGAAAAGAATAAAATAAAGAAGCAACCTTCAAGGAAAACAGAGAACGCGTCCAAAGTGCAACCCATGCATTCAAAAAGAAAACAAAGAATGAAAAGGTCGCAGCAAAAGCCACACAATAAGAACAAACAGGGGAATGCTGCACAAGAAAACCTGTTTAAGCTTCCGAATAACATTTTTTCGTTTATCTTCCTCTGCTGCCGACGGAAGAAGTCCTTCATCAACCATGAACTGCGTATAATTAAATAAACCCCAAAACAAAAATCATAAACTTTAAATAAAACCCAAACACCCGTAAAAACAATCAAAAACCCAAAAGAAAAAGGTTTACCTGAAGCAGAGAGATGGACCTTTGATTATCCATCGTAAAGAAAAGTGACTGGTTGAAAGGTATCGGAAGCAGCACCGTGGAGGGTGATGGCAGCAGCGGCGGCGGCGGCAACAGAAACCGGTGAATGATCGGAAATGGTGGATGGTGGTTCAAAATGACATCACTCCGGGTAGGGCGAGAAGTTGGAGATTGAAATTCCATGCAAGATGACAAAAACCTCTTTCCGAAATTGCTAAACCCAAAAATAAGACAATGAATAAAAATTAAAGTGAAAATAAAAAGAAAAAGCGATTCGGTGGTTTTACGAATTTCTAAAAACAAAAGAGAAACACAAAGGAAACGGTTTTCTGTTGAGACCATTCTGAATAAGAACATTGCAACCTATGTTTAGCAATAGCACTACCTTCTTCTATCTGTCTTCTTGCTTTTCTTTTGCTGTGCACTCTCAGTCTTCAAACCTGGTAACGTTCACGCGTTTAATGCCAGCATTTTGCAATACTTTTAAAACAAAATTAAGAGGGAAGTAAATATGGTAAACGATTTATCTTTTGGTTATTTGAATGAAGAAATTTGTTATATACAAAAATTTTGTTGCTTTCACTTTTCAGTTATGTGCGTGGCCGAACCTTTTGAAGCCAACTGTCACTTCACAATATCAAAAGCTGTTACAAGATAAACGATTCAGTTTTTGTATACAATAAAAATATTGCTATTAGTTCTAATTTAATGTACTTAATTATATTTAACAAAGCATTAAAAATACTACATTAATTATATTGATTGCATATACATTATCGTACCATTCGTTATTGACTTAGTATTTTTTTTATAAAAATTTTCATCTTTGCAACTTTATATTTCAATTAAGTTAATATTTTAATAATCTCTCATCGCATGAAAAAATATCATTAACAAATAAAATACAAAAATATGGAAGGAATAGACCAAAACTCATATGTTAACAAAAACGATATATATAGGTAGATTATAATACTCAAAGAATTCTAATAGCAGACTAGATGAAAAGTCTATTATACCAATGAAATGATTCTCTATGAATAATTAGTCAACTTATATTCCATTCACAAAAAATACTAGTAACCATAAACCTGATTGTCCCACAAAAATTAAGACAAATATTTCATCGATTACGAAACATCCACAGAACATTAGTTCTAGCAGTAAATTCAGCACAAATGAAAGCAGAATCACATTTAAGTCAGACATTATCTTTAGAGTTTCCTCAACAACATGTATAACACCATAAAGCTCAGCAACCAAAATAGTCTAAATTTCAAAAAACGCTAAAAAAACACCAATAAACACCAACTTATTGACTTAGTATTTTATAAATATTTATATAGTTTTAATTTATTTAAGTCCTTTAATTTATATATATTTTTAATTATATATTTAATTCTTTTGTTAATAGATGTGATGTAAAATTTTGTATTAATATAAAATGAAATTGTGATTAATATAACATAATAAATAGTTTTATTATTTTTATTAAAAATGTATTAAATAAAAAGGACGAACAAATGACAAATACTTACTTGTTATATTTTATAATATGAAAGTCGTGAAAAATATGACAATCTCGTCATCAATTTTTTTTAATAAAAATAATGTATTACTTCATATTAATTCAATATTCTTTTATATTAATATTAAACTTTTACAACTTTAAACACGTGAAAATAAATAAGTAAAATGACAGACTAAATTAACAATAATATTATCTATTTAATAGGAAAATTAAACAGTAGAAATTCAATTGAAAAATATAATATTTTAAAATATTTAATAAATAAAAATCTAGTAGATATTTAAACTTAAAACTTAATAATATATATATATATATTTAATATTAATTATTTTATATGATGTAATATACTCCCTCTAGTCAGTGTTACACGGCACTTTGATAAAAACAATACAGAAAATAAAATTAAGTGTTAGATTTTCTTATTAGTCATTCACTTTTATTCTAAAATAATTGTTATTATTAAATTAATTAGTTGTATAATACCACTACCAATCCTATGGAATTTTTTAATGATATAAGACTTTTTATTATTTTTTTAATAAAAAAATTAAAATTCAAAGTGAAAGCAGGTATAAAATAGTTCCGAATCAAATATTTTAATCGAAAATTTGAAATTTAATGCTAGGCCTGAGAAATTTCATTAATTTTTTAAGAGTCATATAGTAATATTAAAAGAGAATTAAAAATATACATTTGAATCAATAAATTAAATTGAAAAGATCTTAAAAATAGTTTTAGAGTATAATTAGTATAATAATTAGATAAAAAATTAGTTATTCAGATTTATTTTAAGATTATTATTAAAATCTTAATCTTTTATTATTAAAATAAAATAAAATAAAACTAATATTCTAATCTTAATATCCTAATCAGATAAAAAATCTTAATATTTTATTATCAAAATAAATAAAAAAATTATATAAATATAAAAAAATTAATTATTCAGGTTTCATTTTAATATAATCATCATTTCTCTACAAACTATTATTTTTTTCTCTTATTTTTTTTTATCAGCATTATTTTTTCTCTTATGTTCTATAACCACCTCCTTCATCGACATTAGGGGTCATCATTAGGTTTCTGGTAGTGAGTAAAGTAATATTGTTCAATTAAAATTTTGGTTAGAGTAAGTTCATTTTGTTCATTCTTCCTTTAATTCAGTTTTGAGTTTTATGGTAGTCTTGGGTAAACGTGTTTGCATGTGGTGATTATAGTTTCAGGATTAGTTTATGTTAGTTCAAAGTCCTAGTTATATGTTTGGATCATTGATCAAAATTATGTGGTGTAGGTTAGGCTATCGTGTTTTTCTCCAGGAGTTGAAACTCTTTGTGAGTACGTCTACTTCCAAACAGGTAAGAAAAATTAGTTTTACTTTTTAATATAATCCTATAGTTTAGAAGATTTGTATGTGAAGTTGATGTGATAACAAACTTCAAAATTCTTGTATCGTTTGTTATTGAGTAAATTATAGTGTTTTGATTGAGATTGAATGTGAAAATATAAAGATAATTGATTTTTTTGATTTGGTAAATTACATGTTGGTTGTGGTGTGAAGAAACTATTGAATATGTTTGAATTGTAGTATGAATCATTTAAAGTGTAAACACGGATGAATGTTACTTGTTTGAATTTGAAATTAAATGAATGTGGTTTAGAAATGATTAATGTATAGATATATAAGTTGACTAGGAGTTTAATGAGAATAACGGTCCAACTCTAACAAAGTGATGTTGTTTTGGTCTTATATGTTTAAAAAATAAAAGTTTGAGTTTTGATTTTTCGGTGAAATATTGAAAAATATCATTTTTATGGATTTTTTTTTAATATTTGCATTTAGGCGAGAGATTTTCGCTAAAGTGAAATATTCTCACTCAAGCGAAAATATGACTCTAAAATTTCTTTGTTCTCTTTCCATTTTCACTTAAGTAAGAGGATTGTCACTAAAGTGAGGGGATTCTCACTAAGCGAAAATAGTACTAGAAATGAACTTCCTCTCAGCCTCATTTTCGCTCAAACTAAAAAAAAAATAACTTTGAGATTTGCTTTTAAAAGATTGTTTGATACTTGTTTATTGTTTTAATTAAATTTTAGGATTTTTTATTTATTTATGTATGTAGTTGAAAATAATTAGTTATGTGTTTATGTAATTTATTTTGATATATTTGGAATGAATGGTGTACTTATGTGTAATATGAAAAATGAATTATGTAGATTTGTGACTAAGACATTATTTTTAGAAAAAAAATATTGTGTTGAGATTGTTATGGTGATGTGTTGATTTAGGGTTTAGAATTTATAATAAACAAATTTTAAAAATATTGACTAATACTACAAAGAATTATATACATGTTAATGTGATATTCACTATTGTAAAAATGAACATTCAAATTTAAATAATTATATATTATATATTCATATATATTGTATTTACATTATTTTTTAATTTATACTTGTCATATAAATATTACATTGTAACTATTATTTATTGGAAAGAACAAATGTGTTTAATTTGGGTTATGTTTTTTCACACAAAGATTTTGGCCGGGCACAAATTTGGAGTGAACTGTGAAAGTCCGTTAAATTTAACGTTGACAAAAAAAAATCAAAGAATCTAGAAGTTTTGCGTAATTGTGATGATGACGTGGAGCTTAGTTAGCAGATAAACTCTAGAAACTAACTAAAAACAAAAATTATAATACAAGCAGCTATAACTATTAAAGTTACGTGAGAAAAAATATATAATTGTAAAGAAAACCTTTTTGACAAACAAGAACACATAACTTTTCTTTATAAAATTCTAAATATGTAAACACTATTTTTCTTTATTATAAATAAAAGTAAGATTTTGTTTTTTTTAATACCTCATAGTGCAAAACCTAAGGTTTCTTATCAAAATATGAACCGTCAAACAAATGGTGTGCCATACTAGTTCATATTTGAAAATTAAACCTGTAAGATGAAACTAAACCAATTAAAATATAAGTGTGATATTTTATATTAATATTTTGCATCAGTTGTGTCCTATAAAAAATACTTTGAAAATTAACTTATTAACTTAATAAAATAAATAAACTTTTCAGTGGCAATATTAATATGACAATGTTTTCTGAAATAGTAACAATCAAGCATATTCAAAGAAATAAAAATTAAAAAAAAAACTGGTTTTATCCGTTTGACATTCATGAGGCAGGAACCAAAACAACCCAAAAAGTGATCATAATTCTAAAATTCACAGCACAACACATATAGAAAGGATAAAATTCCGCCACAATAAACCTTAGAAATATTTTAAACTTCAATTCATTTATGAAATATAAAATATATTTATAGAAAAACAAAATAAAATAAATGAGAATGAGATTAGAGAGTACAACCACAACAGATGAAGAAGTAGCAGAGCAAGGCGACCAAAGCTATGGACTCAAGGCCCGTAATCAAGGCCCATACCACGTCATCAACCAACGACAAGTTCCATTGAATCACACTTTCTACGCTCCAATATGACAAGTCCAACGCCGGCCACCGGAAATTCGACCACAGAAGCGACAGGTTTAGCTCCGGCCACCGGAAACTTGACGTGTACCACCACCACATCCTCCTCTCTTCTTCGACCCTTTTTTCTTTTCTCTCCCTCTTATCTTTTGTTCCTTACAATTTCACTTTCAATTGTCATGTTTCTTCTTTATAAGGTGGGGTATGGGAACGACACAAACATAATTAACACGTGTTAACCCCAAAATTCCACTCACCATAATTTTTTTTTCTAATTTTGTGAATTATACTTTCTCATAGTTATTGATAATGTTGTATACATATAAATCTTTGTTGCAAAAATATTTATTACGCTGAAAATATAAAGTAGGTAATTTTAATTTAAACCTTTTACTTTTTAATCGATCTTCGGTATTAATGAAATGAAAAATATTAGCAACACATTCTTTATATACCGATATAGTTCTAGAATTTCATAATAATTATTTATCCCTCCCGTTCTTAGTTTTATTTATATTTTAATGTCTGTTTTTTTTACAGCAATATCGTAATGATTCAAGTTTTTATGGTTAAATCATTTTTTATTTATTTTGAGTTATTGTTAAATCTCAATTGCTTTTTAAGTGCACCTTTTTAAGAAACTAACCATTTTTACGCGATGTTCATTCTAAAGAAAAAATTGTGCCAGAGACTCTTTCACTACTCATTCTTACAAGAAAATTTAGTTGTATTTTACAGACAATAGATAAGTTCTTTGAACTTGAAAGGAAAAAGCACACTACGAAATGATGTTTATATAATAGGTTA
Organism: Phaseolus vulgaris; assembly: GCF_051622355.1. Classification (NCBI taxonomy): domain Eukaryota; kingdom Viridiplantae; phylum Streptophyta; class Magnoliopsida; order Fabales; family Fabaceae; genus Phaseolus; species Phaseolus vulgaris. The sequence continues at coordinate 29,323,664 of NC_143503.1, forward strand.
GCTTAGATAAAAATTAATGTTAGCTTTAGTTTCATCTTGACGATTTTTAGTGGGAAAAATCTATTACTTTTGTCAATCTTCCATCATTTTTATGTTGGTTTAGTTGAAAAAAATAAATAAAGAGAAAAAGAAAGTGAATAAGAAGAGAAAGATAAAATAGAAATTATTTTATATAAGATACATGTAAGAGAAAATAAATGAAAATAAAAAAGAATAAAAGAAATATAGTTATTAATTTATTACACAGGCAATTATATATTTTATAAATTAATTTTAAATTTTGGTCACAGTTAAAAATGTTCGATGAATAAAAAGTCAAATATTTAACAATTTTTAATGACTAAAGCTATCTAAAGGAAATGAATGCTCAAAAGAATGAAGGAAAACCTTTATATTTAGGATTGTAAATAAATTTGAATATATGAGTATGAAATGAATCCATTCCAATATTAATAGAAATTATACGAGTGGATTAGGTATTGTACCTGTATGGATATTGGGGACTGAGTAATGTTGATCCACGTCGATACAAGGTGTCTTCTTCACTCTTGGTTGTCCTATTCTTCAAGTCTTCTTTCTCTTCGCGTGCTTCGGCCGGCCGGCGGGGGTACCTGCGATTGCACTCCGACGCTCAAGTCAGCGATGGTGCTCAAGTGAGAATTCTCTGATAGTATGGAAAACGTACCTTTTCCCCCTTTTCAGAAGTCCCTTTAGTAGGTTGACCTGGGCCTTGGCCATGTGGGCCAATCAGTTGATGGTTAGAGACATGCTTAGTGGTCTTTGGGTCGTGCCTGGTGGTTTCCTGAAAACCAGGGGAGTGGTCTAGAGAACGTGTTTTTACTTCGTCAATGGTTGTTATAACTGCTCTTTTCTACACGTGTAACCACGTTCTGGATTAAATTAGATTTATTCGACATAAACCATTCGGTCGTCCGGCTAGAGGTCATGGAAGGACGAAGAGTCGTATAAGACGCAGGGGTTTTTGTAATAATTTTACCATGAGAATCCTGCGGTCGTCCGGTGCCGACCGGTACACTTGCCCCCCAGGCTCGAGGTCATGGAAGGACGAAGAGTCGTATAAGACGCAGGGGTTTTTGTAATAATTTTACCATGAGAATCCTGCGGTCGTCCGGTGCCGACCGGTACACTTGCCCCCCAGGCTCGAGGTCATGGAAGGACGAAGAGTCGTATAAGGCTCAGGGGGTTATTGAAACAATGCGTGATAGCTGGCATCATTAATATGTGGCAGAGATGTGATGCATGGATGGTCGTGAATTAACTACCGTGTAGGCTCCCTACGCGGGAACTGATAGCCCTTTACGGGTCGTCCAAGCAGTGGGTGGATCTAAATGGTGAGCACCTTCTTCTTGCGGTCGTTCGGCTGATAGCATATTTGTATCTTACCTTCGTGTTTGTGGTGCAGAAATTGTTGAGTGCTCAAGTTGAACAGCTGCGAGGGTTCATGTTGCGCATCAACGAAGAGTCATTCAGGCAGGGAGTTCGGCAGGTCGCCTTTTTCCATGGGGTGCCGGACGACGATGAGCGATACGACTCGAACATGGATGTTGTGGGCGGCCGTCTGATGCCTCTGGGGGACGAGGAGGCCGAAGAGATGCCACGTGCAGATGATACCGTACCGCCGGAGGAGTCGATGCAACCGGATGACACCCTTGATATTGTTTAATATTTTCATTACCTGGGCCCGGGGTGTGGGCTAAAGACAATTTTATTGCTTTGTGGCGTGTTTTGAACTATTTTACTTTTTGCTATCGAATTTATTTTCATGTTGCTACTACCACGCAATTTAATACCGGACGACGGTGCTTTGATGAAGAATTTGATGTCGCGCGTAACTTGGACATTTATATATAATTTAATTGAATTTCTGACTAAGGTAATTTAATTGAATTTCTGACCGAGTGAACGGTTAGTTAATTTAATTGAATTTCTGACCAAGATTGGTGAATAACGTTTAAGTTACAATTCGGATAACTTTCGTTATATCTTCCGATCGAATGAACGGTGAATTAATTGAATTTCTGACCAAGATTTTGTGAATAACGTTTAAGTTATAATTCGGATAACTTTCGTTATATCTTTCGACCGAATGAACGGTGAATTAATTGAATTTCTGACCAAGATTGGTGAATAACGTTTAAGTTATGATTCAGATAACTTTAGTTATGTATTCCGACCGAATGAACGGTGAATTAATTGAATTTCTGACCAAGATTGGTGAATAACGTTTAAGTTATGATTCGGATAACTTTCGTTATGTATTCCGACCGAATGAACGGTGAATTAATTGAATTTCTGACCAAGATTGGTGAATAACGTTTAAGTTATGATTCGGATAACTTTCGTTATGTATTCTGACCGAATGAACGGTGAATTAATTGAATTTCTGACCAAGATTGGTGAATAACGTTTAAGTTATGATTCGGATAACTTTCGTTATGTATTCCGACCGAATGAACGGTGAATTAATTGAATTTCTGACCAAGATTGGTGAATAACGTTTAAGTTATGATTCGGATAACTTTCGTTATGTATTCCGACCGAATGAACGGTGAATTAATTGAATTTCTGACCAAGATTGGTGATTTAAAGTGCCTCGTTAAAACCTTCTCGGTAGAAAACCCTGCTTAGGGATAAAACTACCGAGCGAGGAAAGAGTGCACTAAGTTTATTCATCAACTGTAATAGAATTTGAGATGCGTGGCATTCCACGTTCTCGGTACAGATTTTCCTGACAAATATTCTAAGTAATAAGCTCCTCCTGTTGCTGTGTCGGAGATGCGGAACGGACCTTCCCAATTGCTTGAAAACTTTCCTCCGTCCTTCCGGGCGTCGCTGCGCATGCGCCAAACTAGATCTCCTTTCTGATAGCTTCGTGGCTTCACTTTGGAGTTGTACCTTCGTGCTGCTCGTATCTTGCATGCTTCTTCCCTTATCTTGCATTTGTCCCTTAATTCATTGATGAGGTCGAGGCCGACTAGTAGACTTTCCTTGTTTAAGTCTAGGTCTAACGTCTGTCGGCGTAGTGAAGGCTCGCCGATTTCGACCGGAATCATGGCTTCTGTGCCGTACGTCAGGCTATAAGGTGTTTCTTGAGTTGTTGACTGGGGAGTACAACGATAAGCCCACAGAACCTCTAACAATTCTTCAGTCCAATTTCCCTTGGACGGGCCAAGTCTCTTCTTTAACTCATTGAGAATAACTTTGTTGGCGGCTTCCGCCTGACCGTTGGTTTGAGGGTGTTCGACCGAACTCGTTATATGTTTGATGTGAAGTTTCTCATAGAATTCAGCTAGCCCACGGTCGGTGAACTGTCGACCGTTGTCTGTGATAATGATCTGAGGTAGGCCGAACCTGCAGACAATGTTTTTTCACACAAAGCTTTGTACGTTCCGGGCGGTGATGGCTGTTAGTGGTTCAGCCTCAATCCATTTGGTAAAGTAATCTATACCCACCAGTAGGAACTTGCATTGCCCTTTTCCGGGTGTGAAAGGTCCGATAATATCCATTCCCCATTTCACGAACGGCCAAGGGGATAGGATGTAGTGCAAGTGTTCTGGTTTTTGGTGCAATAAGGTGCCGAACTCTTGACATTTCACGCACTTTTGAACGTATTCAGTGCAGTCTCCCTGTAAGGTCGGCCAGTAGTATCCTGCTCTTAGAATTTTGGCGGACATAGTCCGCGCTCCTGAATGGGTTCCGCATATCCCTTCGTGTAACTCGGTCATTACATAAGTGACTTGTTCTGGACCAAGGCATTTTAGGAGGGGACGGGAATACCCTCTCCTGTAAAGATCTTCGCCAATCAGTATGTATCGGGCGGCTTGTAACTTCATCGTTTTCTCCAAATGTGGATCGCATACACCATCGGTAAGATATTGTTTTATGGGAGTCATCCAGTTAGGTTGGGTGTCAGTCGCCATGCATTCTTCGGTACCAACACTTGGTTTAGCCAGGGTCACGTGTATGGCCGACCGGTGGACGCCTTTCTTTTTTAGGGTAGCCAATCTCGATAGAGCGTCCGCCCTAGTATTATTTTCCCTCCGTACGTGTTGGAAGGAGATTTCTTTGAACCTGTTTAGAAGATTTTTTACGAAATGAAAATACTGTTGGAGTAATGTTTCTCTTACCTCATACTCCCCTGTAAGTTGTCCGACGACTAGACGGGAGTCGCTTTTACAAGTTATATTTGTTATCTCCAATTCAATCGCCAGATGCAAACCTGCGATTATAGCTTCGTATTCGGCTTGATTATTGGAAGTTTTAAATTCAAATTTCATGGCTTGTTCGACAACAATCTCCCCTGGTCCTTCAAGTACAACTCCTGCTCCGGACGAACGACTGTTAGATGACCCATCTACGTATAGTGTCCATCGGGGAGTCCGTTCGGTCGGATAGGGAGTGAGTTCTGCTGTGAAGTCGGCGAGGGCTTGGGACTTGATGGCTCCCCTGGGTTGGTATTCGATGTGGAATTCTGACAGTTCGACTGCCCAACCTATCATTCGTCCGGCGAGGTCAGGTTTGGTGAGAATCTTCATAATGGGATAGTTAGTCCTAACAATGACCTTGTGATTTTGGAAATACATCCGCATCCGTCGTGCGGTAATGACCAAAGCGAAGGCAACTTTTTCGACCATTTGGTACCGGGTTTCTGCGTCATGTAAGACTCGACTTACAAAATATACTGGTCGTTCTTCCGCTTCAATTTCTTGTACCAGAGCGGAACTCACCGCTTCATTGGAGACGGCGAGGTAGACCACAATGGGTTCCCGTGCGTTCGGTTTCTGGATGACCGGTGGAGATGCCAGAAATGCTTTTAACTGTTGGAAATTTTGTTCACATTCATCTGTCCATTCAAATTTACTTGTCTTCTTCAGAAGTTTTATGATGGGTCTCGTTCGTTCGGCAAGCTTGGGTACGAATCGAGACAACGAAGTGAGACGGCCGACTAGTCTCTGGATCTCTTTGAGTCCGTTGGGACTTCGCATTTCGGTGATTGCCTTGCATTTTTCTGGATTAGCCTCTATACCCCGATGTGTGAGCATGAAGCCTAAGAACTTCCCCCCTTCTACGCCGAACGCGCACTTCTCCGGGTTTAAACGCATGCGGTATTGACGCAAGGCTTGAAAAACCTCTTTTAAGTCAGAAACATGTTGTTCGCAAGAGTCTGATTTGACGACGATGTCGTCAACGTATACTTCTACATTCCGACCGATCATGTCGTGGAATACGTGATCCATGAGTCGCTGGTATGTGGCTCCTGCATTCTTGAGGCCGAACGGCATGACTTCATAGAAGAAATTATCAGAATCTGTTCTAAACGCGGTTTTTTCTCGATCACGGTGGTACATTTGTATTTGATTGTAACCTGAATAAGCATCAAGGAAACTTAAGATTTGATGACCGGCTGCACCGTCGACCAGCCGGTCGATAGTAGGTAGAGGATACGAGTCCTTTGGGCACGCCTTGTTAAGGTCTGTGTAGTCTACGCACATTCTCCATTTTCCATTCGTCTTTTTTACCATCACTACATTGGCTAGCCATGTCGTATAGTGGGCCTTTTGAATAAAACCAGCTTGGATTAGCTTGTCGGTTTCTTCTCGTGCGGCTTTGCGCCGTTCTTCACCTAGTTTCCTTTTCTTTTGAGCGATCGGCCTGGCCTCTGTATAAACAGACAATCGATGGGTAATCACATCTGATTTTACCCCTGGCATGTCTGCGGCCGTCCAGGCGAAAAGATCAGCGTTCTTTGTTAATGTTTTACCGATCGTCTCTCGGTCGTCTGGTTTGAGGGATGTTCCCATGTATGTTTTCCGGTCTTTGTCCCGAAGGAATATGGGTTGAAGATCTTCTCCTGCTTCCATTCGGGGATCATCCAGTCGAGGATCTAGATCGACTAAAGCGACCAAGTGTCTTCTAGATTCTCTTCCTCTGGAGCGTCTTTCTGTTGACCGACCTCTTCGCTCTGTGGTCCGTTCGGCTGACGTGGTATAAAGCCTTCGGGTCGGCTCCACCTTCAGGCTAGCTACATAACACTCTCGTGCTGTCTTCTGGTCTACATGCACGGTTGCTATATCTCCATTGACCGAGGGGAACTTCATAGCTAAATGAGGAGTTGAGACAATGGCTTTCAATCTGTTGATAGATGGTCGACCGAGCAAAATATTGTACGATGTATTGGCATTAACGAGTAGATATCGTATGTTGATGGTCTTGCTGAGGTAATCATCCCCGAACGTGGTGTATAGATCGATAAATCCTTTCGTATCCACTCTTTCCCCTGAGAAACCAACTATCTGCTCGTTGTAGGGTTGTATCTCTGCTTCTGGAATCTTCATTTTCTTAAACGTTTCCCAATATAGGATGTCGACCGAGCTACCCTGATCTACCAAAACTTTTGCAATTGCAAATTTATCTATCTCCACAGTTATTACCATGGGGTCATCTTGAGATGGATCGATTGCTGTGAAGTCTTCGTCAGTGAAAGTGATTGGTGGTATATGCGGTCGGCGTTGCGTGGGAGTCGAATGAACGGATTGAATTGCTCTCAAATGTTTTTTTCTTGCTGAATTAGAGCATCCTCCACCCGCAAAGCCACCTGCAATGTAATTAATTTCTTGAGGGGGCTGACCGAGCGACACCGGTCCAGCGATTGTATTGATGACTGTGCGAACTTTTTGTTTAGTTCGACTTCTACGTTCAGGGCTTTCGCTTTTAGGCCTCGTTCGTCTGATCGGACTTTCGCTTCTTTTTCTTCTGTTTGAACGATAGTGGTTGTCACGGGTCCGGTCGTCTCTTCGTCCCGAACGTTCGCGGGGATCATGATCACGCTGGGGTGACCTGGGTGCAGTGATGGTGGTTTTCACGAACTTGCGCAGATGACCGGCCTGGACGAGCTCTTCAATTTTATCTTTCAGTGCTTGGCATCCTTCGGTCGTGTGGCCATAGTTACGATGGTATTGGCAATGTTTACTGGTGTCGGCATTGGGAGGGGTTTGTGATGGCCTCAATGTCGGAATCAATTCAATCTGCAGTGCTTCGTCGAGAACCTTACCCCTTGGTACAATCAAGGGAGTGTAGTTGTGGAAACGGGGTCCCCCATTGGGGCGATGTCGTTCTCGGTCGGTCGGTATTGTGGGGGGACGAATTCCTTTGCTCTTGTCCGTGTTCTCAGCATAAGTTTTTCGATGATAGTCAATATGTTCTTCTATCTGCATGAACTTTGTTGCTCTTGTTCTTAATTCATCCATATTGCACGGAGGTCGTTTGATAAGGCTTTCAGTGAACCTTCCTGGTAGTATGGCCGAGACCAAATGATGCATGGCTATTTCTGGATTAAGATTACGAATGTTCATACACACTTTGCTAAATCTGTTCATGAATGTTCTCAATGATTCTCCCCTTTCTTGTTTGACATTTAGAAGAGACATGGAGGATGTCCGATGAGGTCTACTTGTGGCGTATTGCGTGGTGAACTTCAATTCCAAAGCGTCGAAGCTTGCAATGGAATTGGGTGGAAGGTCCGAAAACCATCCAAGGGGGCCTTCCCTGAGAGAGGTGGGGAAGACTTTACACCATACCGTTCGGTCGGTCGTGTAAAGGGTCATTTGAGTTCTAAATATATTCAGATGTTCGTCTGGGTCTGTGGAACCGTCGTAAAGGTTTATCGTTAGGCCCCTCCACTTGTCAGGGAGAGGAGTGGCTATGATGTCATCAGTGAACGGATGGCCTTTCGGGTTTGCTACCTCGTTTGGGGTTACTGGCTTCACACTCTGACGGGTGTGTTGAACGAGTGACGTGTGAGGTATAGCCTGGGCTATTGTTCTTGTTCCTGATTGGAACGGTGATGGAGAAGGTGCACGTGAATGCCCTTCGCGTTCAGATTGCTCAAGTCTATCCAACAATCTCTTGTTCTGTTCTTTCAATTGTGCTATCTCCTCTGCGTGTTGTTGACGCTCTTCTTCTCGTCTTTTCCTTTCTTCATCCTGGCGAAGTTGATCGATGACTCCTTTTTGGAGTAACTCCTGCATCTGAATCTGGAGGGTTTGTAGTATGGTCCTATGCTCTTCAGAGATATCATTGTTGTTGTTGTTTGCCGTTGAGCCCATCTTCAAGCGTTGGGATCTTTGGGTCTGGAAATAATGATTACTCGGCCCCACAGTGGGCGCCAATTGTACCTGTATGGATATTGGGGACTGAGTAATGTTGATCCACGTCGATACAAGGTGTCTTCTTCACTCTTGGTTGTCCTATTCTTCAAGTCTTCTTTCTCTTCGCGTGCTTCGGCCGGCCGGCGGGGGTACCTGCGATTGCACTCCGACGCTCAAGTCAGCGATGGTGCTCAAGTGAGAATTCTCTGATAGTATGGAAAACGTACCTTTTCCCCCTTTTCAGAAGTCCCTTTAGTAGGTTGACCTGGGCCTTGGCCATGTGGGCCAATCAGTTGATGGTTAGAGACATGCTTAGTGGTCTTTGGGTCGTGCCTGGTGGTTTCCTGAAAACCAGGGGAGTGGTCTAGAGAACGTGTTTTTACTTCGTCAATGGTTGTTATAACTGCTCTTTTCTACACGTGTAACCACGTTCTGGATTAAATTAGATTTATTCGACATAAACCATTCGGTCGTCCGGCTAGAGGTCATGGAAGGACGAAGAGTCGTATAAGACGCAGGGGTTTTTGTAATAATTTTACCATGAGAATCCTGCGGTCGTCCGGTGCCGACCGGTACACTTGCCCCCCAGGCTCGAGGTCATGGAAGGACGAAGAGTCGTATAAGACGCAGGGGTTTTTGTAATAATTTTACCATGAGAATCCTGCGGTCGTCCGGTGCCGACCGGTACAGGTATGAATGTGAATATATGTTTGATATTTTAAATTGGATATATAGATAGTTATTAAACTACAATTAATTTATGTAATATTTCATTTTAAATTTTTGTAATTATAATTTTTTATTAATACAAATAAAATATATTTTTTAATATTGAATTATTCACAATATCACTATTTTTTATAAAAAATATTTAATAAATATTTAAGCAAGTATAACTAGAACTAAATATATCCCTTATCTAACAAAATATGAAAAATATGAAAGAAACATACATTTTACCTCAACAGCAAAAAAAAATATATAATCAAAGTAGAACTCCTTTATTATGTTTTTTTGTTTATAAAAATTTTATTATATTTTTTTTATATAAAAGTTTTCACAACTTCACGTCTCAAACAACTCTTTCATTATGTTATCATTCCTATTTTTATATAAATTTTATGGAAAATAAATATATATATAAAATTCACATTTTTTTTATTCTCAAATTTTCTCATTTGTTTTATCCTTCCACGCATTTCATCCCTTGATAAAATATCCTTTTTGGTTCTATTTTTTATAATTATAAAAATCAAGTTTGACGCCTTATTTTATTTAAAAGATTCAAATTAAATTCTACTGATATAAACCACAATAAATTGTAAAACAATACCAATAATAGTTATAATATTTATCTTTATTTGGACCAGTAGGTGTCGGTGATTTCCATGTGGACTGGCAGGTGTCCTCCACCTAACTAGAGTGACTTTCACCCGTTTCTCTCAATCCTCTGGGTTCAATTCTCACCGATATCTGCTTACATTTACATTAATCAGATGCATTTCTAAAATGATTAAAAAAGTTCCTCTTATATGCGTCTTTTTGCATTGTAATTCTAGTTCCTACTCATCAAATTCACAGGTTAAGAATTAAAACGCACATAGAATCTAGCTAGGTATAGGCTTCACCAGCATTTTAGCAGTTCCTCAGTTTTAAATAGAAACAATAATTAAACAAATATTATTGTCATCTATATTTATTTTATTTAAAAATCCTTAGAGTCTCATATTCTTTCGTGATAATTAAAGAATCATGACAGATTTAATATAAAAAAACTCTAAATGTTTACAGGCAATTAACCAAAAATATGATAAAATTAAATGATCTAGAAACAAGTTAAAATTTGAAGAAAACTACAATCTCAGAGCAAAATTTGATATTATAGGCAATAAGTTTTGAACATTATATCCACAACAATTTCATAAACTTAATTTGTTACTATTTTGAATTAAAAAAATGTAAAGTTTTAAGTGAAAGAAAATAATGAAACGACTTTTATAATAATTAAATATAGATTAAATGTACAGAATTAAATTCACAGTTCCGTTATTATAGAAGGACTAGCAGTTTAATTGTACAATAAGCCTAAATTAAAAAATTGACGAAATTGCAATCTATCAGTTAACAAACTTCTCGCTTGAGATACTATTTTAAATAATACATAAACAGACAAAATTCTGGTAGTAAATCTCAATTTAGAAACGGGAATATCATGAAAAGCTATCTAGTAATTGTAGAATGCAACTGAATTACAGTAAGGATCAATAGCAGCTACGGTTGTCCAAATAGTCTTCACTTGAAACATGTGCACATTCCATCTATCAAAATATATGGACAATGTCGTAGGCAAATCTTTATTTTGTCAAAGAACAACATAATGGCAAGAATTTCAACAGAAGAGATGTAGACAGCAAGTTAAATTTTCTAGTGTTGTGTTTTATTGAATGCCAAACTCGAACAACCAGCGTTTAGAACAAACATAGCACAAGTTGAATTAACATGGCAACTGCTGCTCAAGAAACTCGGAAAATTTCATTAGTTTTACTCAACATTTGAAAGTTATTCCTCTTACTAAAACTGGATATTACGAAATTACCCAACCCCCACCAAATCAATTTGTTTTTCATACTTGAAATTGTAAATTAAGTTCTGATTAAATTTAGAAAAACCTTTTCCATTATTCTCGTGTAAGACAAACAAGTGCTCCATTTTTTAACAGATTTTATTGAATTGATTTAACGAATATTCTGTCATAATCCACCACCAAACCATTATTAAAGAGAAGGATACGTCCAAAAGAGCACGAACGACTGCAGAAGTAGAAAAAGAGAAGTTATAATGCTGAACAACCCATACTCAAAAAGTGCTAAACATCAGAGAGAAGAAAAACCCCAAAATAAATCTTATGATCAAATAAGACCAGCAAGACCATATATAGACCTCTCCCAAAATTTCATTATTATAAACATAAAATGCTATTCTTGTATGCAATTTCATCAAACATCAAGGAGCTATTGGACGGCACTGCTCAGCAAGATCAATTCTAATGATATGTTACAGATACATACATAGACCCAACAAAGCTTTTATCTCCAAATATGTCATGTGAAACTGACTTTGAAAAATTCTATAATATTCTTTATTTTATTAAAAGCTAATTCAGCAAGTGTATCTTATGTGAGTGCTTAGTGTACCTTTAATGTTGAAGCATTTTGTTTTAATTAGATTTTGTTCTGAGGTTTGACTTTAGCATCTATATTAGAAAGCTTAAGTGTTCTGCTAGTACACATCGAATGCTATTCCTTGATGTCTTTTGGCTGGAATAGAATGCTTATTGTTTAAGGGAAAACATCTTCCTACACTTGCATTGATATTTAGTGTTTAAGTATAGCACATGGCAATTCCCCTCACCAGTTGGGTATCTTTAGTATATGTGCTTCAAAAGTTTGGCTAATCTAAATTGTTTGTGCCTTTCTACATATGATATTTATTCTGTAGTTGTGTTCATCTCTAACTATCTTATCCAAACTAATTTCTTCTTCAATGAAAAAAACAAACAGTCTCATACACCAAACTGAAAGAAAGATGAAATGAACACAAACAACATACCATTAAGCCACCCAGAAAGCCATCAAGAAGAACTCGATTCCAGGAGTCAAAGTATGTGTGGGTTGAAAAACTTGCTTTCGCAATGAGCCCAAGTGAAGTAAGTGCCATGAGAAGTAAGTAAAACACAAATCCTTTCAAGCCTGTAAATCCCAAAATACCAGCAACAACTCCACCAATTATAGATAAAAATGTTCGGCTGCAAAAGAGACAAAGATTCATTTGTAAACCATAGAGGACATTATATAGGTGTTTGTTTTCATACCCCCACCCCACCCACTCCACTTTTTTCTACTTCAAGTTACATCCATATACCATGGACCCGGATGACTATTTCATACAGATAAAATTAAATGATTTCATCCATACTAAAACTAACACATCAAACAGCTTGGTGACTCGCCATGTTCCATTATCAGGTAAAAAAAGAAAGGGAAGAAAAAACCCTTTCGGTTCAATGGTCCAACCCAAATATAATGTTTCAAGCTAAATTATGTATTCAAAATAATATTCATAACCAATAGCCAAACGAAACCTGTAATAGATAGTTTTCATGTTGCTTTGCATATTCTCAGCATTAAACGTCAGCAACTCATTCACTGCATTGCTTGATTTCTTCTCGGATGAAGCTGAATCTACGGCCATACCTTTCTGCCCTAGTGTAATGTGTTTCTGTAAATAGAAACAGAGTCAAATGATTTTTGGTAGAAATAATATAAATTAAATCATGCAGTTGAATTCTTAATTCAATATCCAGAACACTTGTGCTGAGGTTAACAACAGGTAATTTCAAAGGGATGGTTGAACATAAACAAGACGGATCACAAACTCATGACCACTGACCTAAGTAAGTTGTGTCATTAACAACTAGGACGCTTGACTCACACTCGAACACAAAAGGGGAAAACGAAATTAAAATTAAACAACTGGAACTCAAATCATCCCAAAAGCTAACTATTATAACTCTCAAAATCCCCAAATTATTTAGTTTCAAATTCAGTATACCTCAATGCTACCCATCCCACCGGGACATTCATAATTGGCACATAAACTCCCGTGTCCAAATAAACTTTTGCCATAGAAAATTTAACAGAATAAAGGGGTCAAAATATATAACATCATATCATATCATATAAAGCACAAATTGTCAAGAACAAAAATAAACTAATAGATAATTGCAATTTAATCAAATTAAAAGCTACGATTTAGGGTTTTGTGGCCTATGTAGTTCTGCTAAAATACTCTTTAAACGCGAACATAGAGAATTGAAATCCAACATTCAGCTACGGACACTCGCAATTCACACAAACACCAATGCTAAAGTCTCAGCGCGATGCAGGAAGTGAAACCCGATCAAGTGCGTAAGTTCTGTCATACGGCACACTTGACTACAAATTATTAATTTAGTTCAACAAAGAACCCTAAGAAACACACAGGGCAATCTCTCAATAATCAGCTAAAATCGACTTGGAGTTGCCATTATTTGAATCGAAAATTGTGAATCAAATCCGATCGAACGAAATATCAGCGATTGACAAAAACAACGATACCGGATTTAAGAAACGAACTACCGAAAAACCTTTACCTTCTACTACGCTGTTTGATAAATTGTTGTTGATGCGGTGCGCGAAGAACACACACTTCACACCACTCTTTCGTGTCAATTTTCACAGATCTTCAAAACTTGCAAATACAGGGCGAATCTCCACAATATGATGACACACCGGTGAAATACGATCTGGTACCGTTAGATATATTTATATATTATAGTAATGAACGGTTGTGATATATTATTATACCTGCACCCGGTTGGGTGAAATATATAGGGTTGCATGTTATCTTCTGTTCTGAGAAAGAAATCACCTTTTTTTTAAGTTTTTAAATAATTCAAATTTAATTTTTTTAATTAAATCGTAAATTATTTAAAATAATTTCTGATAAAATAAAATAGTGCAAATTTAAAATTTTGGGTTTCGAATTAAAAAGATAATCTCATTATGATTTAGTTATCTTATATTTGCATTTAAGATATGATTTGAATATTTGAAATTTTTAATGAAGGGACAAAGGACAGAAGTAGATTTATCAGTTAATACTCATTATGATTTGTTATTTGTATCATTAAATATTGTTCTTAATTTGTTGTCCTTTTAATCTATCGTTTTTAATATTCGTAGTATAGCTTAAAGTTCAAATTTTTTAAAAGAAATTATCAATCACAATCGAAATTATTTATAATATATCTAAAATATATTTTGTTTATTAAAAAATATTTATTATAAAATTTAACCATAATGTATTTATATTTTTTTTATTTTTAGTTACATAAATAATATTTATTTTTTGCACAAGATAAAACATTAGTTTTAATAAACTTTTATGTCATGAATTTTATAGTAACTTATATAATATAAATTTGACTCCCCGAACTGAACAAATGAGAGCTTCTTATTAAGTCAAATGAAGTTGCTTTTAAGTGATTTTTTCTTAAGATACATGTCATGTCCTAATCTTATATATTGAATATTTATTTTATTAATTTTGTTTCTTTTAAATAGATTTCTTAATTTTAATTTCAAATGTAATGATTTGATTAAACAACTAAAAAACTGTTTTTTGACCATATATAAACCATTTTCCTTTTGTGTTTATTCAGATACTTCTAAATTTAAGAATTATCAACTATAAAAAAATAATTTTGTATAACAATATAAATTATTTATTTTAAATTTAAAATATAATTTATACTTTGATTAGAAGATGTAGTTTTTACATTTATGTTTTGATGATGAATAATGTAGTAACAAAAGTGTTATTGTTTTTGTGCTTAATTTTGGATTAGACTCTAGACTCTCCAAATAAACTGCATAAGCTTGATTGATTATCTTATCCATGTACATTCATTTTCTCCAAAATATTTATAAAATAATGATCAAGAACTATTTAATCGTTTAAAGAATAAATGCTGCCATGCAAATGCTGCATGTGAGACACGGAGAGTTTTAAATAGAAAGAAATAAAAGTTTAGGGTTTAGCTTCCTGGAAGAAGGATCTTGTAGCAGTGGATTCACACCAACATAGCCAGTGAGTCCAACATAGGGAATCATGTATGAAGCAAGAAAAAAATTGAGGGAATTAGTCAAATTATTGAGGGAACCAACATATATATATAATTTCAAATGTAGTCAAATTATTGCTTATAAATAAATATATATATATATATATATATATATATATATCATTTTTCAAAATAAAAGATAACCTTGATAAAAAAAAAAGTTAAAATTAAAAAATAGGCATCAAATGTGAAAGAGACTTCAACAAAAAATATTTGTTGTTAAAAAATAAATTTAAAATACAAAAATGTATTAACTATTACCCTTTAACTTTCTATACATTTTTTTATTAACTCTTCATATATAAATACTTGCAATAACATGTATGAGATCCAGATTTTTTTTAATCTATAGAGATATTGTCAAAATAAAAGAGTAAAAATCTAATTTATATTAAATATATAAATTAAAATTTTAAATATTTATTTATTTATAAATTTTAATATTTTTTAAAATATTTTTTTATTTCTTTCTAAATTTCTGGAACTGATTTCTTTACTATTTGATAATACTTAATTAAGATAATGTCAAAGTAATCATTACTTTTGATTGATCCTAATTTTTTTTAAAAATAAGTTTATCTAGCTTTCTAGATGTTCTGTATTGTTTTATATTTATAACCTGAGAGCTATAAGTATTTTTAAGTTATTTCCTATATTATTAGGACATCTCTTTGGATTGGAAGATAAATAAGGAGAAATGATTTATACTTTAGAAATATTTAGATTTACACTACAAATATGAAATTGTTAATTTATATAATTAGTTTTGGGATTGATTTTAAATATAATATATATATGTCCAATATTATTTTATTGTTTGAATTGAGGTAAATAATGTAGGATATATAAGAAAAATTTATGAAAGTTAATTAGTATATGATGAGTGTGATTAAAAATGTATTTTTTATTGAAAATTAATTTTATTTATTTATTTGTAGATTATAATTTTTTTAATTAAAATATTATTTCGGGTATGGTATAAGAATTAATATTAGAAAAATATTATGTGAAATTCTCATAACATATTTATGATTTTAAGAAAAGTTATCTAATGTCCTATATAAATAAAAATATATAAATTTTTAAAATATTCAAAATTTTAAATAAATATAATCTTAAATTATTTAGTCCAATTTAAATAAAAATCTGAAATACAAAATTTAAAATAAATACAAATATTAAATAATTTAATGTCCTACTTAAATACAAATATGAAATAAATAAAATTTTTAAATTATTCAAAAATCTTAAATAAATACAAATTCTAAATTATTTGTCCTATTTAAATAAAAAAATATGAATATATATATAAAAAATTATTAAAATATTTAAAATTATAAATAAATAAATATAGATCCTAAATTATTTAATGTCATATTTAAATAAAAATTTGAAATATATAAAATTCTTAAAATATTCAAAATTTTAAATAAATACAAATCTTAAACTATTTAATGATTTATTTAAATAAAAATCTGAAATATATAAAATATTTAAAAATCAGGATTTGATGTCCTATTTTAATAAAAATCTGAAACATATAAAATTATAAAAATATTAAAAAATATAAATAAAAACGAATCTAAATATTTAATGTCTAACTTAAATAATAATATGAAATAAATAAAATTTCAAAATTATTCAAAATCTAAAATAAATACGAATCTTAAATTATTCAATGTCCTACTTGTAAAAATATGAAATAATAAAATTCTTATATTATTCAAAATTTTAAATAAATACAAAATTCTAATGTTCTATTTAAATAAAAATTTGAAATATAAAAAAATTCTAAAATATTCAGAGTTCTAAACAAATAGAAATTTTAAATTATTTAATATCCTATTTAAATAAAAATATGAAATATATAAAAAATTTATATAAATTAATATCAAAATTCTAAATAAATACAAATCCTAAATATTAAATTTTTTATTTAAATAAAAATCCAAATTTTTTAAAATATTTAAAACCTTAAATAAATACAAGTAATAAATATTTAATGTCATGTTTAAATAAAAATATGAAATATATAAAATTTAAACCTAAATATATAAAATTCCTAAAATGACTTTAGATTATCACAGATATCAATTACCATTATAGTGAACATCGATTTTCCATAAAAAAAAACTATGCCAATCGAGTATGATGCACCAAATATCGATTATCTAAGAAAAAACGGTACAACATTGATTATCCATAGAAAATGAAAAATGGATTATTGCAAACGCAACATCGATATTCAAACTGTTCTTGGTCTCCATGTGCATGAATTCTTACGTGAAAGCATCACCAAAGACCAACACACCACCACTGCACAACCTTCAACCACAGGGTCACAATTTTTGAATGTGAATAAATAAGGGTAGCAAAGTAAAATAAAACAGTCCAGTTATCTTTCCTCTCTATTCTACGTAGTGCACCATAAAACACGTTTCACACTCGTCATTTCTTTCAAATGACTGGATACAAATGAATTGAATCTTCACAAATTCTTTTGGGGTGAATAGATATTATGTGTAATTATTCATATATTAATTATTATTATATGTTCAATCAAAATATGAACTTGTCATTGATTCTATCTTTATAATTATATTTCATTTTTTATATAAAAACAAATTATTTAATAAAATGAAAGAATTAAGGGAAACTAATATAAACTTTTTATATATATATATATATATATATAACATATTATATTATTTTGGGTGTTGTAAAATGAAATTAAAATATGAATGAGAATATTACAATGTGTGAGTTTCATTTTCTCATTCTCATCCATAAAATAAAAATTTATCCACAATCTTCCATTCGTAATGAGTATGAAATTTTTGTTTAATCCCATCCTCATCATGTAACAAGGTATATACTCATACAACTACTTTAAAGTTCAAATATTAATTAAATAATTTTTAAAAAAAATCACAATAAAACAAACATGATATTATCAATTATTTAATGTTAAAAAAGTACACATTGTTTTTTAAAATCTACTTTTTTGTGAACTTAAAATAGATAGATTTTACTTTTCAGGATTTCCACTATATATTTATAAAGAGAGAATTTGTTTTTATTATTTCTAAAAGAATTTCGGATTTTCCT
The DNA here is from genome assembly GCF_051622355.1 of Phaseolus vulgaris. Lineage (NCBI taxonomy): Eukaryota > Viridiplantae > Streptophyta > Magnoliopsida > Fabales > Fabaceae > Phaseolus > Phaseolus vulgaris. Next base: position 29,341,664 of record NC_143503.1, read on the forward strand.
TTCCATCCTCTTGAGATAAGCAAAAGTTTTATATATTTTCTTTATGAGTATGTCAGTTCTATCCAAATATTGATGTTCCATTATGAATAATATTCAAAAAAATTTAAATATTAATGGTAATATAAATTAGTACCTAAATTATTTAAGTTTGGTTATAATTGAGGATAGAAAAATGGGTTATCTCCTTAAATGTTACTTAAGACTCCTAATTAAGGTCGGTGTTATTTAATTAATTTTGTTGACTTTGTAACTTAAAAAACAAAGATAAAGATCTCAAAAAACTTGTAAACTCAATATGGAGGTATAAATAATTTTAAATTATCCAAATTTTATATATTCATAGTAGTTTTAAGGAAAATATGAGAAATATAATAATTAATTATTTCAAACGCATTTTATTTATTGATTGGATTTCAACAGAAATTACAAAGAACTTCCATGTTTATTTTTTTTATTTTAATAAGTTTCACTTATCATTAAATTTTTAACTGATAATATAGAATGCAATATTGGATTATCAATAAACTTTGTTACTTATGATACGTATTGGTTTTTTTTTAATGTTTTGAACAATACATTACATGTATTTACTTTTTATTTAATATTTTCCTTATAAGAAAATTAGAAAGATTCATACCACAATATATATAACGCTACTCTTATAATATTATGAGTAAATAATGAATTACTGTTTATAATATTACCAATAACGAGTTTAAGTGAATAATCAATAAATTAAATCTAAATAATTCATAAATAGCTAGATTTAGTTATACCATACAATTATAAAATATTTTACAAGTTTTAATTAATAATAAAAATTATGTTAAAAATGTCACTAACATTATTTTATGAGTAGTTTCTTTCACCCTCCTTATTAAGATACTATATATTGTACTACAAAAACAACATTATAAGATTGTATAAAACAATTATTATAAAATGATGATAGCATTTTAGTTCAGTTTCTGATTGCATTCTGGAATGGAATGAAACTTAACAAGAGTGTTTTGAGAATCATTAGAGTGGTATATAATTTCTTGAATTTAAAAATAAATATATATAATAAAAGATAAATTTGTAATTAAATGATTGATAGTTGATGTTTAACGGTCAAATTAAATATGATTTCAACGTATATTTGTCTAATGTTAGAAAGATGATAGTATAGAAGTGGTCAGATGATTCTAAATCATCTCTCAATGAATCTATTAGTGATTTCAGTTAATAGAATTCAAAACCTATATGCAAACAATGAAAATTAGCAATAACAGTGAAGCAAAATGGTTGTGATCGTTAAGCAAAAAAATATAAATGATAATTTAGATCGGTAAAGAATGTAAATTGACTCCTAAGTTCTTCGACCAGTGGATTCCTCACAGATTCTCTAAAGATTATTCATTGCTCAATCCTCCAATGGAGCTAAACCAAATTGAAGATGCGCCGATTTGATTCAACTGAAAACTTAACAATAAACCCAATATTTTGTTTCTGAGGTATTGTAAATTTTATTTTTTCTTTCTTATCCTCCGAATTGGTTTTCTGTTTTGATTCAAGAAACAACTTCGACTTTTGCATATTTTGTCCATTTACTCTAAAAACATCAAATTAACACAAATAAAAGTTAAAGTCTAAATAAATCTAATTATATGAATATTAATTAAAATAATAGATTTATTTATTATTATAGTGTAATAATTTATAACTAAAGCTATTAAATGCGAAGATATTAAAATAATAATATTAAAGCTATAAAAAATTGTGAGTTTTCAATTTATTATTACCCTTTCATAAAAGTAGAAAGCAAGAACCAAAAGTAAACCAAACCTTGTACCATAAAAGCATGCAGCAAGATTCAGGTACAGAGAAACAGACGGTTTGATTTTTTCAAGAAAGAAAAGACATGTTTTATCACGCAACCTATATGGTCTAAAAATCCACGTGGCTAGGATCATCCCCACGTAGCAAATCCATAAGTAGGACAGAGTTGCATACCTTGACAGGTATCATTTCCATGCATAGCTGCATGAACCGAAAGGGTTTATATAAGAGTGTGTGGATCATCACTATATGATCATCATCACATAGAAAAAAAAAGCCTCACATGGCACCTCAGACTTCCAGAATCAGAGTCTCTTTTGTTGTTTTGCTTGCTTCCTTTGTCCTTCCCTTGTTTTTCCCAGAATGTTATTCTTCTTCTGTGCTCATTGCAAGAGCATCAGCCCCAAAATCAGATGTTGATCTTTTAGAATTCCCTCTAAACTTAGAATACTTGGAGGCTGAGTTCTTCTTGTTTGGAGCTTTGGGTCATGGGTTGGATAAGATTGCTCCAGAACTGGCTGAGGGAGGAGACCCTCCCATAGGTGCCAAATCTGCCAAACTTGACAGCCTTATTAAGGATATCATATATCAGTTTGGTTTGCAAGAAGTTGGACACTTGAGGTTTTGTTCTTTCTCTATCTACTTTTAGCCAAGAAATGAAAAATTATGGAGAACATTTGTGAAGTGTTGTTGGGTGTTATTTGTTGTAGGGCCATAAAGAGCAGAGTGAAAGGATTCCCTAGGCCTCTGCTGGATCTAAGCTCTTCATCTTTTGCCAAAGTAATGGATAAGGCGATTGGGAGAACTCTGAGGCCACCCTTCGACCCCTATGCTAATTCAATCAACTATCTTCTTGCATCTTACCTTATTCCCTATGTTGGCCTCACTGGCTATGTTGGTGCCAATCCAATGCTGCAAAATGCTACTTCCAGGAAGGTAAATTCTCAAACCCTGCACTGCTAATCAACTCCTGAACAATAAATTTGAATCAGTTATTTGTATTCCATTTTTGGTGCATGTACATGAACAGCTTGTAGCAGGGCTTCTAGGAGTAGAGTCAGGACAAGATGCAGTTATAAGAGCAATTTTGTATGAACGGAAAACGCAACGGGTGCATCCCTATGGATTGAGCGTGGGAGAGTTCACAGATCGCATTTCAACCCTTAGGAACAAGCTGGGAAACGAAGGTGTGAAAGATGAGGGTCTTGACGTAGCTAAGAATGATGCTGATGGGAATATTCTGGCTGGTGACAAAGAGTCACTGGCATATTCAAGAACCCCAGAGGAAATATTGAGGATAATATATGGAACAGGTGATGAACGTGTTCCTGGTGGCTTCTACCCCAAAGGAGGAAGTGGTCGAATAGCAAGATCTTACTTGAAGCATTCCATCTAAAGCTTCACCATGTCTTTTACAAATCAAACTCTGTTTTTCCTATTACAGTAAGGAAACTATATCATAATAAAGGAAACTATTATATTAAGAATTATATTAAGAATGTAACTTTCTACTTTCGTTGCAATTTTTGAACAAGTTATCTCTCTTTGGTAATATATATTTTATAAATAAAACTTTTCATTTTAGAAAAAGATGTATTTTCGTTGGGATGTTGTTAGGACATGGATATTTATGATGTTTATTTTGCTGGACATTTTAATGGAAAAGATTGGTAAAAGACATTTTAATAGATTAATGGAAAAGATTGGTAAAGGACATTTTAATAGAAAAAGGACATTTTAATGAAAAAAGGTTGGTAAAGGACATTTAATAGAAAAAGGACATTTTAATGGAAAAAGGTTGAGACAACTTTTTCTCTTATTTAATCATATTTAATTTATTCATTTGTTGAATTTAATTTATTCTTGAGAAAAAAATTCATTCTTGAATTTAATTTATTATTATTGAGAAAAAAAATGTGAGAAAAAAAAATTGTGTGAAAAGGTATTGCCTTGTGGATGATATAGATCAAGTCACTGTTTTTCACCAACTTGTAAATTTGGTTCAGTTTAATTTAATGAGAAAAGTTTTGTTTACACTATGAGTAAAAAATATAATAATATTTTTATATTGAAAAATATGTATAAAAATATTAAGTTATTAAAGTGTGAAGTGTATTTTTTACTTTTAAGAGGGTTAATATATAGCACCCTTAATTAATATCGTGATTTTGATTTAAGATATTATAAAATAATTTGATTAATTAAAATTTAAAAGTAAAACAAATAAACATCTACACATTTGAAGTTTGAATAACAACTGTAGATTTTAAAAAATAGGTGATCAAAATTATGAATAATTAAATTAAGGATTGATTTAAGAAAAGAAAAAAAAAACAAGTGAGCAGTCAGTTGTTACGTGCTGTCCACGGTTTGGTTAAACTTTAAGCATACAAGTTAGATTATCTAATTATAAAAATAAACTACTGATTTGGATTAGTTTGAATAAAATATCAAATCCAATCCAATAACAAATTATATGAATTTGAACAGATTATTTCGTTTCTCCATTTTATTCATTTGTTTCCATTTTAGTAAAAAATGCTCTCCAAGTAGCACGGATTCACTCGAGGCTTTTTTTCTCCAACCAATCTAATTGTTTTGAATATATATTTATAAAAAAAACTACTTATTCTTTTGTTTCTTACTAAAATATGATTATTCAAGTGAGTAGTTTCTACTCTTATGGCACTAAGTAATGTTAATATTTAGATATTTTACTTTACAATTAAATAACAGAACAATTTCAAGCAATGGCATTAATAATGCAATTAAATTATAAATAATTTCTCAATTATTAATCTTTTTCTTACCAGTAATTTTTACTTTGTTAATTTAATTTTAAAAATTATTTACATAAAAACTAATAATGACTAATTAATATGGTTTTGCGTTTAGTTAAACGCTCGTAATCTACAATCAAGCTAAAACTACTTTATATGAATGACTCCCATTTTTCAACAAATTCATAATCCACAATTTATACCAACCAATGAGATGAGAAGCCAATTATTAGTTGGTGATTATCTATTGCAGTTTGTTGAACAAGAATGTAGTCAAAATTCACACGAGAACACTCAAATCATTTCCCAATTAAAAGAATTGATTAAAATTTGTACAAAATGGACAAAACTTAATTATAAGACATACTTAAACAATTTTTTCCACAAACAAGTTTAGAAAAAATTTAAACAAATTTTATAAAAAAATAAAATTAATTTTAGCTTATAGAAAAGTTCATTCTATTTATTCTTCTTACTTTTGGTTCTTAGAAGTGTTATAGAAAATTTATCCAAATGTATTGTGGCAGTAAATGTTTTCATTACCCCTTGCAATTCATCATACAAATATTCTATGAGCTGGTAACATGAGCAAAAAAGACACTGAGATAATCCTATATTTTAGATGCATAACGTCGTACATTTCTATGGAATCCAAGAAACAAAAGAATGAAGGACAAAAGATAACACTTACTTACCTACCTACGTTCTCAGCCCTCAACTCTCTTGTTTCTTCTGCTAGTGTAACATTTGCAGATGTCTCATTTCTTGAATCCATGTCTTCATCTTCATCACCATCTACATATATAATACCATCATCATCACCATCAACCTCGTCTTCACCATCCCAGTCATCGTCATACTCTTCATCAAATTCTTCATCCTCGATATCGTCTGCATTTGCACGCAGAGTATGAAACTCCGGAGGTGGAGGGCAATCTTCAGTGATTGCCTCGTCCCTCTTTATCACAAGATGCCGAATAACTCTTTCATCTTGGTCCAACAAAGTCTTCAAGTCGTTGATATATTTTGCATCCAACTCGAAGTTCATCAACATGTAGTGGGCTTTATTAGCTTTCTTTATTTTGTAAGCTAACCTTCTCATACCCCAATCATTCAGCCTCCAAACCTGCCCTTTCTTCTCCCTCAGAAAGTCTGTCAATGTTAGCAAAATATTTAGAAAAATAACCACAATAGTCGGAAAATCTTTTTTTTTCATCTGTAGATCGCAGCAACTTTTTAAGAAACCAATACGACCATATCAAGGAACCGTTGTATCTACTGCCTTTTTCGTTTGATGCCCAAAACATAAGTCCAATTATCAGATATAATGACTGTTTATTCTTTGTTATTCCACAACTTATATATTTTACCACCATCAGTTCTATGGATCATTGAGACTACCTGATATTGACAGAGGATGAAGTATATCTAGTGCAAAAGTTTTGCTAAGCCATCTTTTCCTACTGAATGAATTAAGAACAGAAGTATTAAAATCCCTAATGAAAATTCCAGATAGGGCATTAGAGAAAATATTTACCAGCTATGAGGCTATGAATTGTTAACTTTTGGCAAAGGCCGAATAAAAAAATAGCATTATAAGGGCAGTAAGAAAACACCTAGCCAGTTATAAGTATGTCATAGAACACCAGCCTCCGCCTGATAACCACCTAGCCATTCTATGGATGGCTACAGTAGGACGTCACTCATAGATAGAAATGTTAAACTATTAAACTCATTCCACATGGCATCAGGGAATATGAACAGTTACTACAAAATGATACAGGGTAAACAATGGACATTACCTTGAATTTTCTGGTTGACAGCAGCAACCTCATCTTCATGCTTCTCATGAATTAAGTACATGATCTCATAGTGGCGCACTGCAGAGGTAAGAAAGCAGTGTGGTGTAAGATAGAGCAGTTAGCACCAAGATCTTTTAGTTTACTATGCACTGGCAGAAGATTGGTAGCTATAATAAGAAGTCATGTGACATCTTAAATGGAAAACAAGCGTGCACGTGCACACAAGTCACTTACTACACAATGTTCCCAATTAGCAGGGTCAGTCAACAGTAGATGTGCATAGCCTTATCTTATCCCCACAAGTGGAAAGACTGTGTCCAAGATACCTTCAGGAAACAAGACAACAACCTTACTGGTGCACCCAGACCTACCCTCTACGCACACACATGTAACTTAAATTTTCAGAATGGATGGAAATTGATTGTGACAAAACTAAAAAAAATAAAATTGAGGGCAAACATCTATAATTTCACCGCAAAAGATTGAACGATGACAAATGACATATCTGCTTGTATGAATCAACAGATGTCATTGGATAAAGGAAAAAAATCTGTACAGATTGTGATTGCTTATTAAATCTTGTGAGCTCTGGATACCCTGCAAAGACCAAATCTTCGAAGGGAACGATCCATCACATTATTACTATACTATTTGAACAACAATATACATATAAGACTAGACCGCTCACAAACAACTAAAAGAATTACACAATGAAAATAATTACGAAAGAGATGTAACAGAGTTCCTACTTCAATAAAAATATCTTATCCGACAGAAAGGAAAAAGAATATACGTACATATTTCAGCATTCATATCACTGTCAAGCTCAAGCATTAGCGTTTCAAAGAGTTCTCCTGTAAATCAAAATTAAAAATGATCAAAAGGAATAATCTCAGCTCCGTAATCCCTAGCAGTTTAGCCTGTCAATACAGATGCAAGTAACTAGCCCTAAGAGTCTAGACAGATTAAACAGTTGAACCATGACCACTCACTTTCCTCGGCATCTTCAAACTCCGGGAGAAGCTTCCCTTCTTCCTCAACCGATCTCTGAAAATCGCAATTCCAAAAAAAAATCAATATAAAAAAGAAACTTCATCTCCATCTCATAAAGAATAATCACAGTTAATTTAACTAAATTCAACAGACAATTACGCAATAACGAGTGGCATATAACATCAAAATTTTCTAGACTGTTAGGAACACTCCCTTCAAACAAACACCCAAGTTTAAGCTGAACTAGTCTTCTAAAGGGTGTCGTCTTGCCCTAAAAAAACAAACTGATGGAAAATTGCAGCAACCGAGAAAATCATATTAAACTGAGAGGGGAAGAGAAAAGCAAATGGAGGGTTGGGTAAAAAAGTGACCTTTTTAAGTAAAATAGCTTCGGGGAAGAAACCCGTGGACTCGTCAGGTTGGGGTACGGAGCTATGGGTATCATATTTCTTGTCTTTCTTGCGGGCACTCACAATCAGTGATGCTGATTTACTGGGCTTATTGTGAATAGAAAATGGAAGCAGAGAAGAAGAAGTAGGGTACCCATTAGCGAATATGACGCATGGGTTGTGGTTGAAATTGAATCTAACGCAGTTGGTTGTCGTCATGGTGGTTTTTGAAAGCTTAGGGAGGGGATAAGAAGGTGCAAGAGAAGAACCCTGGAGCAGTGAATTTGCGTCCATGGAGAGAGCGAGAGAGAGAGCGGTGAATTACACACACTCGCAGACTTCAAGTGACTTGTTACAGTGGGGTGCGTTTTGTTTTGGACACGTAACCCATATCTGTATGATTATTTTATTTTATAAATTATGAATTTAATCACAGCTCAATGGAACTTATCAATGAGTTCAAAAGCTGACTACCAAAACAAAAATATATTTTAAAACTGCACCAAAAAAAAAGCTGACGAAAAATTAATTTAATCTTTTAATATAATTAAAACGTGTGTCAGAATTAGTTTTATATATAGTTTTTAACTAAAATGTGTTTTTTGTGTTTTAGGAAATTTAATTTAATGTTTTAAATTTTAATTTTATTAACGAAAATAATATATTAATTTTCATTTCTCCCATTTTTCTTTATTATTTAGAAAAAATAATTCTAGTAAATCTAAAAGTAGCATACTTATTTTAGAGGAGAAAGTTACAAATTAGCTGATAGCTTTTATTTGAAAGAAGTTGTTTTACATAAATATACAAATTATGCCACGTAAGATGATACAACTATTTAGCAAATTTCCGTTTTGTTTTGTTCAAATTAATCACCAGCAGAACTTGTCAACAAATTGATCAATTTAGAAACTAACGTATGTCAAAATATTTAAAAGATAAATAACACAAGCAATATCCTTTATGAATTAAATCATATATTTACCTCCAGTGGAAAATAGCTTTAGTTTATAAAAAATAAAAGTAAATATTTACGTATTGTAAAAATAGCTTAAGAAACAAGAAAAAAGTTATGTTAATAAACTATGTTAGAGATATTTTTTGGTCTGAACCCAGTTATTAAGACTTTTAATATAGGTTAAATTGTCGCGATCAATTATATAAATACAAGCATACACCTAACATCCTAATAAATTATTTTTTATTTTTATTTTTAATTTAAAATATTATTACATTATTATAAGATGTGAAGTACGTGTTTTTTACTATCAAAGAAAAGTTTTCCTAAAACAAAAACACTGTTGATGCCTAACATTCATATCTTGTCAAAATTCAATGCATGCAATGACAGTAATTTATTATCTAAATTAGCTAAATATTTAATTAACTTGCCAGATATTCATAGTTTTGTATCGATGCCACTAAGGTACTAGTATGGTATACCCTAATGCTACGGCTGTTGAGAATTTCTTATGGGGATACATACAATTATCATGAAAGTGTTCCTTCGGCGGGGATATTACGAATCAGATTTTCTAACTGCTTAGAAGACCCAGCTTGATCCTTGCAATAAGAAAATCATGGGCAGGAGGATCATTGGTACAATACAAGGCTGTATTAAAAAGGCTAAAATATTACCAAAAAATTTATTGGACAACAAAATCTACACTTTGAGAAAAAAAATAACGCTGTACAATATGGCTCCAACTCAATTTCTGGGGCTTCATTCATTTAACAGATAGCAGCTTTGAAACTTACATGTTTTTCAAGCCTTGGTAGTGCTCAAGGCAATCTGGCCACAATGAGATATAACATTTTCTGGTTATCACCATTGCTTTTTTCCCTTTTTCTTTCTCTTGCTGCTGCCACTCGCACTGGCACCACCACTACTACTGCCAGGACTTTTCATCCCATTTCCAGATTTGGGAGATGGGCTCTCTGGTGCAGTGCCACTAAAATTGTCGAAGACCCCTGCCTGTACTGCATTCTGTAACCATTCAAAGAATTCTTCCTCAGTCATGGTTTCTTCGATATTAGATGTTGGCATCCGCCCACCTCTTTGAGCTGAACTAGTCCCCTTGCCAGAATTATTCTTAGACATTAAACTGGTGTTAACATGGAAACTTGGCTTATGTGTATTCGCTGGACATCTCATGCCCTGCAAGAAATTTGTTCATCATCAATACCTTGTGAATCTTTAATCTCCTCATAAGTCTCAATGGTCAAGCTATGCAGCATGAACATGTGAAATTGTTAACAATCAGACAATCTAACGAGATGACGTAGCTAGCATCTGGAAACTATAGAAATGCCCATATCACTATTTTACATTTCATAGCAGGAGAAAACACAGTTCTTCATAAATTCCTCGTTCAAATACCTCATTGCGAAGCCGGTGGTCCATTTAATAATCAAAGAGACTGCTAGCCAAGCACATAAATCCTCTAATGCACTAAATTACCTGACAGATATACCATTCGGAGGCATCGTATATCCTGCTACCAGCGCACACATATGCTGAAGGAGCATCCACCTAAAAGAAAAACAATTCAAAGTACTAAGCAAAATTGTATTCTGACTGCATCTCATAGAACAGGAATTGGCTAAAGAAAAAAAATTGAACTACAGGTTTTAAGGTGTTCTCCGATAAGATTTTCAATACAACACAGTGATACTTACCTTCTGCAATAAGCCAAAAAGAAATGGTTGGGAAGATTGTTCCACCCATCCATCCCCATCCTTAGCTTGATGAAAATCTTGGCAATCCTTTAAAACAAAATAACCCACCTTAAAACACTACCATCATATGTGTGAAAAATACTCTATATAGAAAATATGCTACTGGCATATATTTTGCAATTATTAATATAATAATATATGAAGCCAATTGTCTGTTAAGCATGCTACTTAGGCTTCATTGAGAACAATAAAGATTAAGAAGACACCTGGCACCATCTTGCCCGAGACTTTTGTTTCTTGGTGTGTATCCAGACATGAAAACCACCACACCTTTTGCAGGCTATTCGCCTTGAATCACCAAATGGATCCTTGCCATCTGCATCAGGCCGGGCAAATCCTGAAGGAAAGAATCCATGCCTACCATTCTGACAAATTAGTTGCATCCACAGAAAGAGTTAGACAAGAGTATAATTAAATCAAAAGCTAAATTGCAAGGTTCTCTAAACGAACTGCAGAGTCTATAAACAAACTGCACCTTCCATATAAAGAACAATAAATTCATGAGCACATGTCAGATGCATATCCAAAGTAATTACGTATAAATATTCTAAAATCAGCATTGAAACACTAGTCATTACAATTTCGTTGTCTGGGATTCTTGTCTCTTAACTTGAGCTATGCCATCAATGGTGATCTAAAAAATTTCTATGAACAGTGTGTGCGTGTGTGTGAGGAGAGGTTAAGTTACTCCAAGAGTAATGGTGAGAAAACTATCTGTCTACCTACCTACACATACATATATATACACACACCACAGTAAAAAAACTTCACTAATCTGTAACCATTCCCAAACAACAAACATTCATCCTTATTGAAGTCTTTGACCTTTCCATGGATCTTAACCCCAACAATAATGAATACTATTCCTGATCACCATGTGTCAATATTATTATGATTCCATGACCCATAATGTTCCTTTTCCACTTCCCAAATACTAAAATTGATAGAAAAAAAAAATGCATAAATCATACCATATGAGGAGCATCATGAAATCTACGAAATACACTTAAAAGCTCCTCTCTCCTTAGCTCATCATCATAAGCTTTTCGCTTCAAGGAATCCATTAGAATCTGGAAAGCATTACAACCATATAGTATTAGGGAAGAATTATCCCTTGATTTTCAGGGTGAAAAAAACTTAAAACTCACCTCATACGCATTTTGAAGTTTCTTAAATGCTTCAGCAGCCTTTTCATTACCCATATTTTTGTCAGGATGTACCAACATTGCCTGATAATCAGTGAAAACAGAGGTTGTTTAAAGAATTATCAGGCAAAAGAAAGAATTGTATTTGAGTTCTAGAAGAAAAATAAATTTCATCATCCAACTCAATATCCAACCACTAATAACTCAAAACAAAACAAAATCTTAGAAAGAAGCTTCAAAAGTAAAGAATAACAGCAAGTAGAGAGTGACACTAACCTTTTTCCTATATTCCCGCTTTAGTATTGAAACATCTATATTTTGATACCGCATCAAGCCCAGTGCTGCATAGTGATCAGAGCAGTTCAACAAACGAACGACTTCCTCTTCAGAAGTTACATCAGAATCAACCCCACTAGTTGAAGGGATGCCAGCGCTGCGATCTGCAGATGGTCCCGGTCCATTTTCAGAGGAAGAAGCATGTGTTGATCCATCACTAAATCCTGGTTGACCATGCATTCCAGCTCTTTGTTCAAAAGGATTGGATCTACTCTGTTGATCTATGTTTTTCTTGAGGAAGTATATCAGGACATCACTAGATATAAAAGCTAAATTGAAAGCCAATAGCAAACCAAGCCCCCCAACATACAGCCATGCACAATAGACAGAATACACTGTGGTGATAAGTAGTGCCACCCGTTCATGACTGAACATAAATGCCAATCCTGAATTCAAATAAAATTATTTAGTATGTTTGGCAAGAAAATACATCAAGCAGAATAAATATATATTTTTATAGTAGGAGGTTCGGAAAGAAGTTAAAAAATCGTAACTCGAGGATCGTAACTCGACTCATAAGAGTTACTAATATATGAAAAAATAATATTCAATGCATAACACAACTAAAAATAGATTCATAATTCATAAAAGTTTATGCATAAAATAACTAAGAAACTATCCAAGGAAGTCCTTCATATTAGTAAACCGTCACTGCTTGATGTCATTATAAAACACCATAGCACTGGTTGATGCCATTATAAAACAAGGCAACACCGGTTGATACCAACATAAAACAAGGCTACACCGGTTGATACCAACATAAACAAGGCTACACCGGTTGATACCAACATAAACAAGGCTACGAGGAGCAGAACAGATCAGAAAAAATAAACAGAAAAGAATAGAGAGGAATAGCAGCAGTGAGAGTGGTCGGTGAGCAGTGGCGACGGCGAACGCAACCAATGGCGAGCGATGACGGCAAGAGCGGGTGGTGACGAACGCAACGGTGGAGAGCGAGCAGTGGCAAGCAATGGGTTCGTTTCAGGAGATGATTTTTAGAGGTTCTTTCAGATTTACTTACTAAACCTAGAAGAAAAGGAGACGAGTAGGAGGATCAAGTCCAACGATCCTTCATTTCACCAAGCAACATGCTTACTCACTATGATCCACGCAGGTCACAATCCGCCGTCTGAGTCACCTTGCCTTCTCCTCTAAACTCATTGAATCGTACGAGTTTGCGAGTATACTCGCGGTTTTAACAACATTGCATGCATAAGGCTGTATAACATACATACCCAACTATCATAGAAAGAATGCCACAATAAACCAACAATATGTTCAAAGGTAAATAGAAGGGCAAACACATCACCTCCAAGGATGATGAAAAATACCGTTGTCCAAAAGCTACCACAAAACCACAAGATAACAACTCCAATGATTGCAACTACCAAGATTGCAAGCATGAGCCCAAGAAAAAATCCAATCAAGGCAGCCAGGCCCTAATCAATTACAAAAGCTAGTTAGTATAGGAAGAGAAAAAAAAAATACCAGCCCCGATTGAGAAAGCGAATAGAATGAACAAATGCACAAAACATCCAAATACAAATGTAAGAAAAAATATGTAGAACTAAAGAGTACCATGCTCGCTAAATTCATCCAAATTATTATGTTTGTTACATGTGGAGTTCAAAAGTCAAATAGTTACAAGACTATGCAACCCAAGCTGATTCAACTATTCAAAAACTGAAACAAATTGCACAATAGATTTTGTAATTTGTTATGAACACTCCCACCCCACACGGGTGTTTATTAATTGGACAAAACAAAACATTTTCTTTCCTCTCGCTGAGTTATCGCTACCATATCTTACCTAAATTGCAACAAGCAGAACAGTGTACTGGGAAGTTGGAAAATGCATCCATTATGAAGCATCTTAAGACAGTAAAATAAAAATAAAAAGAAATGCATATATAAAGAAATAAGATGCACGTCTACAGAAAGAGAGATAGATTTTCAATCTAACTGTTCAATTAACATTCTTTCGTCTCACTTTTCTATCCTAGAGTGATTAAATTCAACTGTAGGAAATTGATCAACAGAAAATACTACAATACAGATAGTGCATCTACACAAGGAGTGTGAGTGTCTTCGAAAAAACTACTAAAATTAATTAATTAATTATTATAGCTATAAAAACTTCCATCATTAAGATTATTTTTATCAGATTAACTCCAAGTAATAAAAAACAAGGGTGACCAGGGCTTACCAGGACAGCAAGAAACTTGAGCACCCCTATCATACTAATCACGGAAAATATGCTACACCATATAACAGAGAAGAACGGCGTTGTACCCATTCGTGCAAAAGAATCAATACCCCGAAGTGCACAGTCCAACCAAAATACTGATAATAGGAGCATTACATTTCCAAAATGCTTGAGCCACTTCAGAATAACAGGATATGTCTGCACAACTTTCGTTCTGAAATTATGATAGGCTTTAAACATGATGGTTCTAAGAGATACAAAAAATGGAGTCTGCCTGATTAGCCACTCTGAAATTGCTGTGAACATGGAAAACAATGAAAACCTTAATCTCCTAACTATCACATTATCGGCAATGTCTAATTTATCCACCACACTATTCAGGTGCAAACTATCCAGTATACAGCTCAATCTACTATTTATACTCTGAAGACATTGATTACTTCTAGGAAAAGTCCCATTTTCTTCTTGTACTGAAGCTTCAGAATTCAAACTGCCATCCCCCGAATCTCTCTCAAAGGGCAAGGACTCCTCCAGGTCATGCTTTCCAGCCATCCCTTTCTTCTCTTTCCGAGAAATATTTTCAGATTTTTGCTCATTGTTAAAGTCATCACCTGATGAAGTAGCATCACATGCAGTCCGCGCAGCACCGCTATCACCCTCAGCGAGTTCCTCTCTCGGGAAAACCTTCACCGGCCCTTCTTTACCATGACCTTTCATTCCCGGAAGCACACCACCAGAAACCCCCTTTTTGTGATTCAACCCATGACGGTCCACTCCATTCTTCTGCTGATTACCCTTCCGAGCCATGTAGCTATTAAAACTTTAGGAAACTACTCAAAAGAAAGGCTCCAACTCATTCCATTTCAAACTCCACTTGCTCTGACACCTGATTAGCACAGGAAAACAATAGATTAAGTCCAAAATCACCGTGCCGCAATAAACCACACATTAAGACCAAATAGCAAGTAGTCCCACACAAAAAATTGGCATTCAATATCACATGTGCACAATAAACCCTAAAATCACAGAATAAATAAAACACCGCAGACCACGTGACTAAATTAAAAATAGGAAATGATTAGGGTTCGATATGAGGAAGTAAAACAATAATCAAGTGATCATACAGAAGAAACTGAAACAGGGAAAAGCACAAGATCATGACAAGAACGTGTACCTAGAACTACGGTGCGCTACGATTAGAGAACATCGAGAGAAAGAGAATCAAAAACCCTAAACGCAGAAGGATCGTGTGTGTGTATCTGTGTGTGTGTGAGAGAGAGAGTGAGAGAGAGAGAGAGAGAGAGAGTTCTCTGTGTGAGAAAACCAGAATTGCGAATAGAATTAGAGAGATAATAACAATTTGTGCATTTTGTTTCTTGACGGAGAACCGGCTAAGGTGTCATCCACTCACCACTCCCATTTTCAACACAAACCACTCTAGTGCAAACGGAGTTACCATGTAACCAACCAAACACACCTTAATTCACGTGTGCCCCCCCACCATCCCATGCTAATTAATATGATTTTAAACAAAGTTTTAATCTATGATTAGTAATTAGCATATTACATTATTATTTTTCTAAAATATATCTCACTTTTATCCGTCCTAATCTAATTTAAAACGAGGTTGATTTTATTTTTTTTCTTAATTAATGTTCTTTTACAAATATGGTGTTAAATTCTATTGAAATTACTTTAGGTGTATTTGCCTTATTTAGAAAAAATAGCTCATACTGGGAAAAAAATTTACACTCCTCCAATCATAAATCACTGTAATTTGTTTATTCATTTAAAACCCAACTCAGTGTCTATCCATGGTTTTGTGGTTCTGTAAAAGAAAATATAATTTTTCCTTTTAGATTTTTCTTTTGCTTTAAACTGTCATAAATCATATGATTTATTATTTTATAGTTAGGCTTAAATACTTTTTTATCCTATAAAATATAGTTTTGGTTTTTTTTTATGTATTTTAGGAAATGTGATTGAGTTAGATTAAGTTAAATTTATTCTAACTTTTAACCTAAACCAAATTAAATTAATTTAATTGGGATTGAGAATTAGAGTTTCCTGCTTTTTTAGTATTGAATTGGATTGAGTTATCAATTTAAGTAATTAAAAAGAGATTGTAGCATCTGTAACTTTAAATAAAAATCTTTAAAGTCAATATGTTTCAACGTTTTTTTATTCTTGCAAGTCACTATTCAAAAAGGTTATTCTCAGAATAAAAGTCAAAACAATAATAAGAATATTTTTACAACTCAGAACTCAGTGGATGGGTATAAAAGGGAAAATTTTATCTGAATCTCTTCTAAGAAATTTAACATTTGCTGGTAACATTGGTAACATGTGATATGAAAAATTGTTCATTATATTCAGAAATTGTAATTCATATGATAGAAAAACTAACTTTTAAAAAAATAAAAAATAGAACTAATTATCTCATGTAGATACAAAATGGATACTTGCGAAAACAATAAACATATAATAAAAAATATAACAAAAATAGAATAAAGATACTGAAAATTTTTTAATGTCCGAAAACATTCTCAACTTGATAAATAAAAACTCACACGGGAACTAGTCCAGAAAATGCATCCATTATGAGAATGAAATTCCAGTATTTGTTTCTCTCCGGTCGTTCACTAGAAGTTCTAATATTGAGAATAACACTCAATCTTACTCAATGATGAAATACAATGTCTCTCTAGCCTTTCACTATGATTTATAATCTCAAATTATGGTGGATATCTATTATCTCTATGTTTCTCCCTTACTTGCATTTCCCTTCTTCATAGGTTCCCTTTATATCGAAAATGAGAGGAAGGTTTCTTCCTAAAGAGATAATAGATAATTAATGTTTCTCACATTTTTAAGATATCTTGAAAATATTATCTCCAACTTTCAAGGTTGGACTTCGTAATCTCCAAGATAAATATAATTTCAAGATTTTGGAATGACCATTATCAAGATTCATTGATATTGATATGATCTTATTAAATTAAGAAGAAGAGATTCTCAACACTTTTACACTAAAATCACTAATGTTTAATATTTTTATTATTTATTAGTTATGTAGGTAGTTTGACTGGTTTACAATCTGTCAATATATTGTCCCACTCAATTTTCATTAAGTATACTTAAGAAAATTTAACTAATCCAATAATCAAACTCGATTCTCACATTACGTAATTCAATTAAGATGAGTATAAAAATTGGAAATAACTTACTTATTCTCCTAATTTTATTTTTCTTTTAGTTCTTATGGTTAATTTATCGGATTTTTTTTGTCAATCACTGGATTTGTAAATTAAATCTAATAGAAAAATATTAAGAGACTAAGAAAGGCTGAAAAGAAAGAAAACTAAAATGAAAACAGAAAAAATATTTTAAAGCGAATTTATAAAAGTTAAACCTTCAAACACTACAAATGGACTTATGAAGGAGTAGAAAAAAATATGAAATGGGGTAATAATTAGCAAAAATAAATCTTCATAGAAGAATGAAATTAAGGTTTACATTTAGTAAAAAAAATATTATTTCTTATACAAAAATCCAATAGTTTTTCATTCTGTCACCAAAGCATCAAGTCTCAAAGAAAAGTTTTGTTGCAGGAAACCACTATACGAGATCCATGTTGCAGATACAATCCTGACAGCATTTAATAATACCTTGAGCTGTTTCATTATCAAATTTCCAAACAGGACAAAGGGCAATCTGCAAGTCCTAAACAACTAGTGTTTTTCATCGCTGGATCAGTATTTAGATGAGGATATGACATTATCAGATAAAAAACTTCTGCAATCAGAATAATGCCCTTTAAAAGTGTTTCATGCTTGTCACAAAATAGTGCTAGTCTGGACTCTTGGAAGTTAGATAGATACTAAATGTCATTTCATGTAACAACCAGCAAGTGTTATCAATGAGCATGAATTTGCATAGGAAGAGTGCTGAAACAGTGATGGTAAACTGCTGCTGAGTGCACAGTCACTAATCATAGTGTTAAGTGTTTTATTCACAAGCAAGCACACATGCTTTTATATAGCAAGAATGCTAAATTCGCCACGTAAAATAGAAGGGTCTAGATATCTACCAAGCGCTATCAATAAATTCAACTCATCCCTAGAATAAGTCTTCAGCTCTGCTCTGCTCTGAGAAGGGGTATGTCTTAAGCTTAGCTATGTTTAAGTGATACGAAAACGATTAGGCAGAGGGGTTTGAAGGGAAACATAGCATGGTACCCTGACAGGGCGAAGTATGTAACATATGTGGGTAAGTATGGAATATGTATGCATTTTCTGTGATGGTTGTGTAATCTTGTGCATGTTTCTGATAAAGAGAAATGCGAAAAGAAAGGCAACAGGGAGATGAACAAATAACCAATTTGCTGTCAAATATTTGGAAAGCTCCTACATACGGGGAGGAAGCAGAATCTGGAAGTAAAGTCAAGGAACCTACAATGTATGAGAAAAGACTGTGCATTGGTAGCTGTAATAAACAAAGGCTAGGAACTAAGGCATATCCAGAAGGCACAAGTCTGAGAAATGGCTCCAGAGCATTGACACTGGCTGTGGGTGTTTGGAAACTGTAAAACTCTACTGGATTCGTCTAGGCTTTTAAAATTCTACAGGATTCTTAGATGACATAAAATAGAATAAATATTTAACTGGTCTATACAGTGAACAGGGTATACACTACATTTAATTTACATGCACTCATAGTGTAAAATTTTCTACAGTGTTAACTAATCAGAAATCATCCCACTCATAGTGTTGACTACATTAAGTTTTTTTTTCTGAAAAATAAAATAACTTGTCTTGGTAATATTCCAATTAGGTTTGTCCTAATAAAGGCCACAGAGGGATCCCTCAATAAGAGCATTATAACTAAGAACTATCTTAATTGATAAGGGAGAAAGAGATCCCAAATGAATAGGATCATATCTGACAATATGGTACCAGAATGATAAAATAAAGAAACTTCTGATTGATAGGATCATAACTAACAATTATCTTAATAAAAGATAATAATGTTAAGGATTTGAAATCAGGAATTCTAATATGCAGATCCTATCAAGAAAAGGAAAGAAAAAAAACAAAAAAAATTGACTATTTAAATAATATATATATATATAGGTTTTGTTTGGACAAACTTTTCCATAGACTCTTTTAGGAGAGAAAAATGAAAAGAAAAAACTGAAATTAACTTCGCCACAAGCAAAAAATTAGCTTATGTGAAAATTAAAAATTTAGAGAAGTTTATGAGAGTATAAGTTAGCTTATGCACAAGAGAAGCTAATTTCAATTCTTCCTAAGCTCTTCTAAATAGGCCCGCCCATAGTAATCCTAATCAGTGTGGAATTATCTGGTATCCACCACATCAAATACATAAATATCACTAACAATTACCATCGCTACAATATTTAGTTCATAGAGCCACAAATCTCACCTATTTTGTAATTTGTGAGAGACTGAATAGATAAATCAAATAGATGATACTAACATATTTGTGATAGGACCTTCACAGCAAAGTCAACGAAATAATTTTAATAAAAATACTGCATCAGAAAAATACAATATCTTCAGCAAACAATAATGGCTAAATGAGTATCAGACGCAACTACAAATGTATGTACAGATACTATTTATTGAAGCCACACCTCAGTTACAAGAGACAGCGGTGGAACAATATAATGGAGCTTCCATGGCAAAGCCAATACCACAATTTTAACATGACTAATAGAAATAAATGATACCTTGAGCAGATACCAATGGCTTAAATGAATATAAAGCACTTGTAACTAAAAGTTTATGTACAAAAGTTATTTGATGTAGTCACCGTGACTCAGTTACATGAGAACATTGTGCTGCGATATGCATGAGCAGAAAACCATAATGGGAGTGTTGAGCTATACTTCACAGAGTACATTTCTTTCCAAACTTGACTCTTGCAATGATACACCAAAATCTGCTTATGAGTTGCCAAAAAAACATATTCACCAGTCTGACTGATCGGGAAAATGCCTGGCACCATTCCTCTGATACACCTCAGACTCACCTTATCCACCATACACCATTCATCTTTCCAGTAATCTTTTAGCACCCATATGTTCATCCATGCTTCTGAGATTTTAATAACAGACAAGCAGCCATCAAAGTCTAAGAGATAAATCCTATAACCATTTCCATAAATCAAGTCATATGGTAGCTGCATCTTCCTCCAAACGTCACAGCTTAAATCAAGCACAAGTATATAAGTAGAGCTAACTGTCAACCAGTGAAGAGCGTTATTGACAAAAACAACCTGGTTCTTATTCATGTGAGTGAAATGGTCATCTTGTAATGAGACAAACTTCCTCCACTTGTTCAACTCGGAATCAAACACCAAACATATGAAACTCCCATCCGGCCTATGACCAAAAGTGCGATGGTAGCCTGCTAGAACAACATTGAACTTCTGATAAGAAGAATCACAGGCCAGGCCAACCAAGGTAGCCTCGCCATCCGGATAAAACCGAGTCACAGGCCTTTCCCTACTCTTGGGAAGCAACCGGTACTCGCGAGTGACCGGATTACAGACATAGAAGACGCCCTTATCAGGAATACTAGAGCAGCAAAGCAGGCCATTACAAGATGCTCGAACCTTAACTCTATCATTCAAGAAACTCAGTGAAAACTCAGACACACCCCTCAAATTATCAACACATATTAAGCTAGATTTGGACCCATACGAATCAGAAACCTCGACCAGAATCATGGGGTTCTTCCTAGACACCTCATTGTAGAGTTGAACAAAATACTTATCCAAAGACAACCTATTCCACAGTTTGCACACGGTCTTGAACCTGAAAAGCGACTTCACAGGCAGCCTTGCGAGAATTTGAATAACCACCTCATCCGGGAAAATCCCATCTCCTCGCATATCCATGACGTAGAACCTCAAATACGAAATCAGAACATGAATAGCGGACTTTCTTTACATGAAATAAAAGCCTTGGTACCCAAAGAATAAAGCTAAAAATTCGATCTTTTCTTACCGGAACAAAATTCAGGGTATCCGATGAAGCGCCAGTTGATGGGGTGGGTACAAAAAGGATTCAACTCTGGGGCGGTGGTGGGTTTGCGGTGGTTGAAGAATGGGAAAGCGAAAAATGGGTCTTCAAATTCCGTTTACGTTTGAAAAAATAATAGGGGACATGTCGTCATTATCGCCACATACACGCAAGATTGAATATATAATATCGCTAAGCGTTTACCAGGAAACGTTTAGAACTTAATGATGGGAATGAGAAGGACGATGAAACATGAACTTGATCGAACAATGAAAAGAGAGAGTGGAGAAGAAAAGAGAAGGAGATCGAATCGAAGGAACTTGGTATGTGAAGAATGACAAGTAGACATAAACGAGGAAACCTCGGAGGTATATGATTTGATGAATGCAGCACGAAATAGATTTGCTTTTATTTTGTTTAGTTAATCGGCAAGTAACCCCTGAGAACTTCTAGTATTCTGTCAAATAAATTAAAAAAATAAAATAATATATATATATATACTTTTTATTATTTATTGTGATATTTTTCTAGTATTCAATTTTATGAATATTTTATTAATTAACTAATTATAACTCTTTAAAAACTAAAGTTTAGCTTAAAATGTATTAAACTAGAGTAATCTAAAACCGATTTGAATAATAAGTTAATACCGTAAGAGCAAAACCAACTCTAATTTAATTTTTCTACTTAGTTATTTAGTAAACTAAAATAATCAATTTGGTCCTTTTTCTTATTTTTCTTTATCAAAATTTATATGATATGTGTAGTTAAAAAATAATATAAATATTGTATTTAAAAATGTCCGATATAGTTTAATTTACAAATCATAAATTTTCGTAGGTTTGATACAATGTAGTATATTAGTTTAAGACAAAGTAACAATAAACTAATTATGGTATTTCTAGTCCAAAAGTATTTAATTGAAGAATAATCATATCTAACAAGTTAGATGCTATAAGGGAGGTGCGACTTTAGAAGTATTCAACTAACTACAGAATATACTAATGGTTAATGATTATCTTTTAACTTTTATATGTTTGTATTCCTCAATTAAGAATCCTATTTATATTTTTATTTTTAAGACATAATCTTTTAAAACTTATTCTATTTGATTTGGGTTTGGGTTTGGGTTTCGATATGATTTGTGGACTCTTACTTGCTGGACTGAGTCAATTTGATCTCTCGGTCTTTGGTCTCGGTATCCGCTCACTGGTAGGTGTGTAATTGCAAGGAGCTCTGATGATAAAGTTAAAATTGATTTTAGTTAATTATGAGATAAAATTTACTTTACTTACCTCTTAAGCTAGTAACCTATTTATAGTACTCATTTATGTGTAAAACCCATTTAAGTTTTTTCTCTTTGTTCCTAACATTTATTAAATATATTACCTTTGTTTTTACACTATTTTACTATTTAATTGTTTATTAATTTCTTATTTAATTTTTAGTCTTCTGATTAACTTTTCCATTTTTCTACCAATCTTTCGGCTTTAACCTTTCTGTCTTTTTAACCTTATCAGTATAGAACTCAATAACAAAAAATACTAAATTGGATATTACATGACATGTTCATGTTTTCAACTACAATACATGACCAAGAAATAATTTAAGATAATTAGTATAAGTTTATTCAATTTAATTAGTTTTTTTATGAATTGCATACAAATAAAAATAATTATATTTATACCTATAAAAGAAGTAGTTACTGTCATCTATTAAAAAAATTGTAATACAAATATTCATTCAACATCGAATCTCAATCTTACCCACAAAAGCAGTAGTATAATGTAACTTTGTGCGATAAGCTAGTGTTTAAACAGATTATATATATATATGTAGTTTCCAACATTATAACTGAGTCCATTAACCAAAAAATCATTTGACTTATATCAAATGTTGTTTTTTTGGCATATGTTACAAAAAATGTTAACACACAGTTAAACCATTTTCTTGTGTATTTTATTTGTTTGTCCCAGAATTTTACATTTATATTTTTTTAATATACATATTGATTTTATAAAATAAGTATACCATTTTAAAAAAAAAATTATACAATGAAGTAAAAAAAAATGAACAAATATTTAATTACTTTAGTTTGAAAATGTTTTTTATAGATCAATGAAAAATATTCAAAATAAATATGTTAAAATTGTAAAAATATATTAGTGAGTTTTCTTTTTTAATTATATCTTATTCTTATATTGTTTTTGAATGATGTATCAAGTATCTTTATTGGATGCATTCGCTTTGCATCTCTCATTTGACACAATTACTTTGTTTAATAACGTTAGAAGAAAAAACAACATGCATAAATTTTCTTACAATAAGATATGGAGTCATTGACACTTTAGTGAGAATGCATAAAAACTTCATCTAAAATATATTAAATGTTTTGTTGGAGTCGTTAATTTCTAAATCATACAAAAACAAAAAAATCTTCCAGCATATGCTTTCAGGAAGAAGACGTCCTGATATAGAACCATCCACAAGTTCTAAGTCACCAAATACAAAGACTAAGAACAAAAGAATGTACAATATAAGACATCAATTTTAATATGTAACCAAATAAAATAATTAGTTTAAGTTTTGTATTTTTTTATCATTTCTATAGGATAATTAAATAAACAATTACACTCTAAAAGCTCCCACTTTATATACAAGCAAGAGTTTTTATAACACAAGAACATAAGTCCTCATGACACCTTGCCTTGGTTAGAAGTTCCAAAAGTTCATCACGATTAACTAGGCTAACCAGGTTAAGGTAACTTAAACCTATACTACCTTCACACATATAAGCGTATATAAAGGAGTTTCTTCCTCTTTGTAATTCAAATTTAAACATTTAGTTAAATGAGTATTTTGAATTCATAATCTTTTTCTCCCAAATCTCTCTTTGCTAGTGAGCCTAAAGGCCTAGTGAAATCTTAAGGAGTTGGTCAAACCTCCACTTGTCTACAAGCACTTCAAACACAATGGAAACTTTTATCCTTCATCATTCAATTCGGTGTAACTCTTTATGCTTTCACTGCATTTTCACTTTAATTCATCCAAACACACTTTAAACTACATCAGGTGGATCAAAACACAAATTCAACAACCATACTTGATCCAATTAAGTCAAAATCTATTTTTTTAACATACATAAAACCAAGAAAAAAAAGTGTGTAAGAGATAAAAGAGAAATGAAAGAATAAGAAAAAGTCCTTCAGATTTTGACACTAAAAAAATGTGAAAAAAGTTACCTTAGTTTTATTATTTTGTTTTTTTTTAAACCTCCATTATGCTCTTTGATTCTTCAAACCTAAAAATAATTAGAAAAAAAAAATTGTGCAAGGGAAAGAGAAAATATATTAGATGTGCTCACATTTAGCTTAAGAAACATAATAACATGTGTTAGAAAATAAAAAACATAAAAGAAGATATATTCTTATTATTTATTTTCAATTGATGATAAAGATAGAGACAACGACCTACAAAATAGTAGACACGTACCTAATAATAAAAAAAAGTTTTAAATAACTCTAGAAGTAACTCATGTCATAAAAAAATAGGTTAACATTATAAATTTGATAGCTTAGATATTATATATACATATATGAAATAGTAGGATGTGACTTATGGAATAATTGTTTTACTTCCATTATCTTATAAATACTGGTTAACGTTTATAAGAAAAAAATACAGCTAATTAATTAAAATTATTTAAATATAATATAATTATAATCGAAACTAATAACTGATATATAAATATCGTCGATAGTAAACAGGATAGTATGATAGATATAATTGTTATAAAATAGGGTGACGATACTTTGACATTATTATTATTATTTTTATTTTTTGTTTGACAATTAAAGATATTATTATTTTATTTTAAATTTTAATTTTAATTTATTTATATTAATTAAATATAAAAATTTGTTATTAAAATGAATGGTAAATTAGAAGAAATAAAACTTAATATCGAAAGAAAAATTCTATATACAAAACTATAAACATAACAGGTACAATAATTTGAAGAATGATATATACACAACTCAAATTTTATATACAACCATATTAGAAACTCTTAATACTATTATTTTAATATCTTTTTATATCATTTAATTATAAATTTACCTTTTATTATATATATTTATTTATAAACCTATATACAACTCATTTTCCTTATTTTTTATGCGACAGAAAACTTGGAAATTCTTAGATTCAAATTAGAACTGAAATAATTGACGACTTTCGTGCCCTTTTGCTCGTCGCGCGCTCTCTCTCATTCCTCAACCTCACTTCCCCTAATCCTCTCCCTGCTACCGTCACAGCCATCGTTTCCGACGACGTCATTGTCATCCGCCTCCGGCAACCCTTCTTTTCCGACGCCGAAACCGTGTCCTACGATGAATACCCGTTCTTCCGTGATAATTTTAGGAAAGTCAACATCGATTGTGAGCTGAGGGTGCTTTTCAGCGCGGGCAAGACGATCGATCTGCTACTGAAATCGGGCAGAACGCAGTACTTGGAGTTCAAAGAAACCGATGACATGTTTGTTTACAAAGTGAATGGGGGGTTTGGCGAATGTGCCGGATTCTCACCAAGTGGTTTTCAGAGACAAGAAGCTTTCACTAAAGGAGAAGAACCAGTTGATGAGGTTATTCCAGCTGGTTCAACAACACTTGGATGAATATTGCAGGTAAGACTATGGTTGCCTGAAGGAAAAATAGAGTATATACAATGGTTTTATTTTGTAATAGTTTCCTGCCAAACCAAGCAGTAGGAATAATACTGTGAAAACTTGTTAAAATTTCTTCTTATGCGTACAACACGGGGTTCCCAATAACGGAGTTTCCTCCTTATGCGTTCAACAATTAGCCCGCAAATAACCTCCCCCAAGCTCCATACACTTAGAGCATCATACTATTTGCCTTACCATTCTATAACTGCTTAAATACAGAAATAGTACACACAAAATTACTACCTAAATAATTGCCTACATAACTACTCAAAGACAAATACTAACAATTCAGGCCTACTAAGTCTCAGATAGCTTTTTATCCCTTATATAATTTTTTTCAAGGTCCATTAGATTGAAAAATGAAAAAGACTTGGACTCCCTAAAGATTTGCACAATGTTTTATGTGCTTAATTTTACAAACAACACAGTGTAGCTATATTCATGTGGTCTTTTAAAAATTTCTCAGATGATGGCTTTTCTTAACTTTAGCTCCCTGTGATTACTGTGATATCTGGTGTTGCACATCACTCTTTTGCGATTTGAAGTATGATGCAATCTCTTCTGATGGCATATTTGCTACTCTGTACAGGTGAGAGCGTTGATCCAGGTCGTAGAGAGGCACTCCTTAAATTCGTCAAACATGATAACGGTAAGACTCCTATTGGGGTGATAATTTTGAACATTCTAAATTTGTTGTGATCCTTTATTTTCTTGTCTTGCTTATTTATATCCTTTTTTTTCCTCCCAGAAACAAATGATACTTTCGTCCTTGCTGCAAAGGTGAGGTTGAAGTACTGCATGTTATTTGCTTTCCATGTTTATCATTTACTATTCATGTAGGATTGATAAGAAACTTCTTTATGTCCTCCCGCATACTACTGAATGCAATGATGTTTTGTAACTTAACTTATACGTAATCAATTATTTATCTGCCTGCTGAATTATATATTTATATTAGAGCATTGAGAGGCATGCTTTGCATAAGTTAAGATAGCAAGCTAATAGTAAGAACCTCAAGTAGTTCTCTAATCGTCAGGTCTTCGACCCTAAAAGAAACCATAATGAACAAAGAACCAAAAACATTCAGTTTTGAACTTCTGGTAATATAAGCAAGTAATGAAATCAATCAATCAACTCATAATGAAAGAAGTTTAGCCGACAACTGATAACGAAGCTCAAATATGTGAATGGAACAATAATTGTGAAACAGTAGCTCAATTTGTAAAGAGAAAAATGTATTATTGAATATCTAAATGAGTTCATCAATTATGAATCAAGACAACATTTATAAACCAGAACAACTAAATTGGGAATAGGACTGAAGAAGCAACGATCCTCAATCACAGAAGTAGCAAAATCTGATTCATAGAAGAATTGAGAAATTGATCAAGAAGGGGGAGAAAATGTATCAGGGAGAAATAAAGAGAAAAATCAGAGAGAAGCACATCACATGCATAATCCGCTCATGGCACAAAATTCTTCAATAAAAAATGTTATTTCTCTCTTGCCTCGCGCTTTTCCTGCCACCCCTCTGTTTTGGTTCATATGTCACCTACCTCCTTGGCATAACTAGCTTTACTTCTAAATCCATCTCAACACTTCCTTTTAATTCCATTTTTTTTTAAGGTGGATGAAATTGTGACAACTTGCTCCACTTTACATCCACAATAAAATATTAATATTTATAATAAATAAAAAATCTCCTTAATCAAAATATAAGTAAAATTTAAAATGTTAAAATAATTTTTAAATTTTAAAAATTAAATATTGGATGTACTCATGGAATGGATTCAATTGTAGTTAACAACAACGACAAATATGATTAGAAAGAACAACCCTTGAATGCTTTAAGCAAGCAGACATGAAAGACTGGAGGAATTATTGCTATATCCAATAATGTGTTGTAAGCAATTGCGCCAATTTTGGCAACAACTTTGAAAGGCCATACTTAACTTGTGGTTCCCAACTAAAGAAGGTGAAAAAAATGCTTTGACCTCTTGACTAAGGTTAAGCAAATGATATGTCAATTTAGATCATGTAGATAATGCTCTTGTTGAGATCGAGTTATTGATGCCTTGATTAAGGTAGCCTTAGAGAGAAGGGGGACGAGGAAGAAACCGAAAACGGGAAATGGGTGAAATCAAGAGAGAGTAAGGGATTGGAGGGAAGGAGAAACGAAGGTACGAACTGTGAAGGGATATCGGAAGTATAGGAATTGTTTAAGAAAATGAATGGTTTAATAAAGAGAATAAAGGAGGGTGTCTATAGTTGGGCATGGTACAACCAATATAAACAGTGAAAGGTGCTTTGTTTTGCAATTTGACTTTTTCTTCATGTACCCCATTATTACTACTGCATTGCATCCCTATACTGGCAGAAAAAGACAAAAATATCCTCCCTCACTGCACCACGCTGTCTGCCGTCATCGCCGCCGTCATTTTGGGCCTGCTTGGGGTCTATTATTTCATTGTTTGTGGTCTCTTTGAATAATAATATTTTGGGCCTAAAGTGTATCCCAATGAACAAAAGAACTGATTATTCATTCGGAGTCACAAAAGGCCATCAGAAGCTGCTGAACTAAGCATCTTGATTATACACATATCAAGCAGATGGCAGTGAGTGCACAATTGCACATGGAATGCGTATAGGGGAAATTTTATTTGCACTGTTGTTTTTTCTGAAGACTGCAAAGAATATAGTTGAGAATTTGATAGCATGAAAATGTTCTGTAAGTGGGTGCCACTCTTTTACCCGGAAATTGATGGTGACCAGGTGGACCACAATGGAAGCCAATTTTTTTGAAAATTTAGTCACTCTTTTTGCATAGAGTGAGTGAGAGAGAATCTTTACAGGGTTCTTTTGTTCCTTTCTCATCCCAAATGGTTCTTTGGGGGCACACAGAATTAATGTCGGAACAACTCCACTTTGGCCACATGTTAATTGGCTCAGGGACATGTACGAGCTGGTATACACCTTTCAAGCTACCCTTTATCCTCTTATTATGCATTATTGGTTTCCTGATTTGGTTGTACACACTTTATGATCCAGAGTCACTTCTTGGAATAATTCGTAAGGATACCCTGCTTCCCATCCCTTTATTTTCACTCAGCTACGTAACATGTTTATGTGTTATATTTGCCCACCTTCCATTTCACATCCCTACCATTGCGTGTCTCATACTTTTCAAGCGATTCCTTCTTCAAATATCACCTTCATCATTTTGCATGTTCCTCATCAATCACATCAACCAACATCTACCCAACTCACCACCACAGCTATTTCCTACTGCAAGTGGCACATTTACAAAGTCTTTATAGAAAGTTCAAGGGCTCCACGCATTCATTTTGAACGTCAAACTGAATCAAATAATCAACGAATCAATAACATACATACCAAACAATGACTAGGGTCTGCACAGCACCACACTACACACTTTGAATTACGTCTTCGTCCATGATAAAGAGTGTGTAAGCTACTCAAATGCACCATGCTTACCTATTGCATCAAGAAAGTGCTGTCAAAATGGGCCTCTCAGGGAAGTTTTCTTCACATGATGCATTTGACTGCAAATGAAAGTGTCTACTTATACACGGACTAGGCGGTGGAGGAGGGAAAAGGAAAGATCGAGATCAACATTATATCATCAACGAAACATATGTAACTTTTTGGCTTTTGCAATCTTTAGCTGGCTTCCTGTGCTCATGTTTCTGGGATGTCCAAGGTTAGAAGAGAATAAAAGGACAAGTAGTGGTCCTAAAACCAAATATAGAACCAAACCTTGTAAGCAACATGTTACCACTGCTTGTTACCACAATATGTTACTATGGTCCTAAAACCAAAAAAGTTGAATGAGTCATGTTAACTAGAGGCATGGATAGATCCATAATTGCATCTTGGGAGGGGGCAAAAAAGATAAATTCATGATTTAATTTAGAGGGCCATTATTGTATTGATTTTTCTCTAGAAAAGCACCCTCCTTTCACAAACCCCAAAAGAAAAAAGCTCCATATATATATATATATATATATATATATATATATATATATATCACCCTGTAGATTCACACACACATATCTCTCACAGCACACGCAGATAAAAGTATCAAAATCTGTTCTCAAGTTTGCTATAGCTTTTTTTAACTTATCGCCCTATTTGTCACACATCTACATTCATGTGTGGGTGACTGACATTTCCGATGTTGTCTCTTGTAGTTGCAGGATTATCATGCTCTCTTTGACCTTTATTAATCCAACTTACAGGATACATTCACTGACAAGGAAGTTTGGGGTACTAAGGGTCACATACAAGCATACATATATTATTATTATTAACCAAATGAAATCCACAGTGGGATAGCAAACTATTGGTATGGTCACGGAATGGAATAAAAGGCTAGCGTTTCAGAAGGGGACCAGTGCTTAATTACATGGTGCATGGGTAGAACAGGAAAAAGGGTCACTGCACAGGACCCTTATTCACTGTCTCAGATTTTGGACCTTAGCAGAGAGCAAAAGGGGTGTGGGGACACTTCACCCTAACACAGGGTACAAAGACTTTTGGTCAATCCATAATTTACTGCTATAGCTCACTCCAAAAAGCATTGTAGCAATTCAAAGTCATATTTAATTATCAGGTTAGGAAGTTAAGGAATTGGGTAGGGTGTGACTTTGTAACTTGTTTGACCATGTAACTTTGGAGACTGTGTTGCTAGTAAGATTTCCAACTGCCATCATGTTCACACCCTACTTTCCTTCAGTGTTTAGAAGTCTCACCTATAGTTTAACATATTTTCTTTCGGTCACCTAAGATTCTTTGTTCCCTTAACCCATCATTTTGCTCAAAACACACTTTTTTTTGTTCCCTCTTTCTGGGTAACTCTTTGTTGTAACTTGAGTTCCTAACCGAGTTCCCAAGTAACCAACCATCCAAGCAGTGCTATCACAAGATATCAAAACTACAAAGAAACACAAAATCTTATATCCGATGTGAGAAATCATTAGTGGATTCTCATGTCCCTGTGTCACTGAATAATACATTCTACCCACCTTACAACTCCACCACATGGGTCGTATTCAGAACCAACCATTTTGTTCCTTCGCTATTATTATTATCATTACAAGCTTGATCTTCGTGCTCATTAGGATGATTAGTGTTTAATAGTATATATGTGTAGTTTTCCATACATGATTGATCGTTCTTGTTTCAATTTTAACGGTTCTATCAAAAATATTTCCTGTTTTAAACTCAACCCTACAGGATTGTATCGACCAGCCTTCATGGTTTCATCTTCTAGGATGTATCTTCATTATTGTATTAGCATATGTATGTATGTTTATCAGATTAGATGTAAATGTGACTGTATTCATTTTCTTTTTCAAATCACATGTATTTTTATAGGAGAGACAAACATGGAGTAAAATTATATAATCTATAGTAATAATATAAAAATTATCTGTCACAAGTCCCTATTCTGTGTAGTGTGACCCATTATGTTTTTTTCCCTTTCTTTAACATCTCTTTTTTCTATTATCTGACGATCTCTTTTATTTTAGCCGTGGCCATTGTCCAATTATTGTAAAAAAAAAACATGTAGAATATGTAAAGGATATAATATAATAAATATACAATTGTAACTATGTACAATCAAATTAAAAACATCTTGGACATTGCTAAAACCAAAATAAAATTATAAAGCATCATATTTCCTGTTATCTACAAATTAAATTTTGTATCAATCTCATTTTTTCTTCAAAACATTCATAAAGACGTTTAGTTTATTTTTAGTTCGTCAAGAGACCATGGTTCTACATTTTCGTATTATAGATATTTCTTTAATCATTTTATATGCTGTATTGAATTTTCATAATGGCTAGGTACTTTATGTCGGTGAAGTACTTATAAGTATTATCAAATAGAGTTGGAAATGGAAATACAAAAGAAATTAGAATATTAATGTTCCTTGATGGTATTGCAGCTACGTCAAAAATTTGTTATATAGAAGCATGTTGTCTTAAATACTCTTTATATAAGATAGTAAACACTAAAACAAAAGGTTTTTTTTGAATATATGCTAACAATTATGTATAATTAACTTAAAAGTATTTAAAATGAATTTTCACCAACGTTATAGTGATGTCCTATTTTTAAATGGGTTATATTAAAAATAAAAAATTTAAAAAGTAGAGTTGAGTTGAAAACATGAAGATAGACTGAGAATTGTGATTTAAACAAATGTGAAATATTTAAAAGGTTTTAGAAGTGGTAATCTGCAATGGTGAGTTTGAAGTTGCACTCAGAAAAATGGGAGTTTGGGGAAAGCACACGACCAACAGTGGGACACAACTACAGCCAGCCACATGACAAAAACAAAGGCTGAAGACCCTTTTGTCCTCCATGAGTACGGATATCAACTGAAGCACAAACACTGCACCAAATAAAATAATTTTAAGAATATTATGAGTAAAACTTTACGGGTTAATATTTATATTATTATTTGCTGTAATAATGGTCTGATTCACTGTCTAATGTTCTACACTTTTCTACTTTAGCAATGTTATTGCTTCTAAAAATGTTTTTAAGGAAAGCATCATAATTGCTTAATAACGTTGATGAGAGAGACAGAAATTGTTGAAAAGAAAAGAAAAAATTGCAATGGCCAACAAAAATTATTTCATCTTCTCCTTTGTTAAGTCAGCCTCAGAAAACTACATTTCCAACATTTAACAATTTTTTTTCTTTATACTGGGCCCTGCTGACGTCACAGGTCCGTTTAGATCTTTCTGGGCCTTGGACCTGTCGCAATCAGGTCCATTGGGAAAGCCCACTGGCCGCCTAATGCACTCATCTTTCCTTTTTTCCTCCATATAAACCTCTGCACTTCCTCCATTCCCTCCCATCTTACCCATAACAAAAAGTTCCCTTTCTCTTTCACTCTCACTCTCACTTTTTTTTCTGTGTTTTTCTTTCTCTCTCCTTTCACCCTCTTGAAATAGTGGAGGGAGGAGAAAAGGGTCTCAAAGATGATACCAAAAGACGCGTTTTTTGTTAAAGGTACCAGTGTTTGCATGTGTTGAACTTGCAAAATAAAATTTGCATCACCTAGACTCATAGCTTGCACAGTTATCTTGAACCTTTTTAATATGTGTAATTCATGTTAAGGTGTATTTTTGTACTAGCTCAGCTTATGCTATATAAGATAATTATACTGTCACTGACTGAACTATTTTACTTTATGGTAAATTGAAGACATTCTCTTGTATTCTTTTAATTGTTTTTTACTTACTTTTTTTTCTCTCCTAGCTACTTTTTATCTAATCTAAAGCTGGCTCCTGCTTCTGCCTCTGCCATTCTTCTTCATTATTCTCTGCACTAATTAAGAGCATGATACATGATGCAGGTCCCTATAAGGGGTTTCTCATCTTGCACGTGACTAGCAGCAAGGTGGCCATGGTCAACCCTGTGAGAATTGGGAGGTGTGACCAAAAAGAAGCCATTAGTGGCTCTGAAATTGGAGCTGACAATTCCCCTGGGGTGGTGGCAGCAGCAGCTGTTGCAGCAGGAGCTTCATTCTAATCTGGTGCTATCCTATCTGAGCTTTTCCTACCTTCTCTCATCTTTCTTCTTCATCTAGTTTTTACCACACTTTGTTTTTGGTTGGAGTCTTCTTGACCTTGTAAGACCTTTTCTTGACCTTGTAAGACCTCCCATCCTATATGTTTTCTTTGTTTTTGCTTTTGTGGAAGACCCTATATCACAATCCACTGATATAGAGTTTGATCTCCTTCTTTCCCCGTTGCCACCCAACTCATCCTCTCCTTCCTTGTCTATCCCTCCTGAGCTGTTCCAATTTTGGCCAACCATGATGCAACAACTAATATTATGCCATGGCTTCAAAGAAATTGATTGAGAACCTTACCTTACCTTACCTTAGAACCTCCCTCAATGGGGGTACTTCAAACGTGCTAGCTATCCGGAGACCATGGCTTCCAAAAGTACAAATGGGGTAGCATTTATTTATGAGACCATGTTCTTTATTTATGAGAAATCAATGTAGCTTGTAGTTTGTGAAGCAGCTAGCATGCTTGGTCGTGGTCCTTAAGGTAGGTAGGTATGTATGTATGGTAAGTTGTAAAGAGTGGCCATAGTTAATAAATCAATGTTGCTTGTATTCAGAGGAATTCAAAAGCCTTCTGTGTGATATTCTGTTAAGGCAATCAATTTCGCTTGTATCATTGTGTACAGAATATTTATGCTATTGCAGACATCTGTTTCGTTGTTTTATATGTTGTTTGGCTGAGAAAGTGTGCAACTGCATACATATTCTTTTAGATCTAAGCAAGAGTCTCCCTCGTGACTGCTCCAATGTACAAATATCCACTGTATTATTGGAGTTATTATCTCTTTCTCTCTCTCTCAAATTCAGAAGCTTTCTCCCTCGTGACTGCTAGAGCCCCATCTCTCCATCCAATGCATAGGACTCAAAGGAATTAAACTCACTCACTCTCTCCATTTGAATAATATCAACCAGAAGAATGAATCACCCTTCTCTTGCTTAGTATTAGTCTTTTATTTCTCTCTTTTCATTTTTTTAGTGTATTTGAAATGCAAATGTTGAATTATCTACTGCATAGAGCAAGCACAGCAGCAAGTGAGAAAGTGTGAAAAATTTCTTAGCAAGTGAGATGGCTGCAAATTTGATGCTGAAAACGCTATTTCCCTGTCCCTCTCTTGATTTGGAAGGGTGCTTCAGCCATTCCTTTCACATAGCAGGGCAAGGACAAGCAATTTGGGATAGAATACAACCTGAGCCCATAAGGAATATCACACCCCCCAATGTTTTTGATGGGGCTGCCACACACACCTACCACCCTCAAATAGTGAAGAATAATACCTCTCAAATTACCACTTTCTCCTTCAATTCATTTTCCACATAGCAAAATATCAAATATGTCGGCATCATAAAAAAAAAAAACAAGAGGGTGGAGGTGGAATTGATGTGTTTTTAACCATATACCAATTCAGCTTCCTAACATATCGTTTCCATCAATCATCGGCACGTGGTAGCCCAACCTAATGGCGTAGACAAAGATTTTTCTCTGTATACATACTGTATGAAGTATATTCCAAAACGGATGCATAAAATTTTGTGTATTGACACGATTTGTGTGGTGGTTATGCAAGTCTAGGGAAAGAAAGAAACAAAGAAAGAACAGAAAGAAATTGTGACGCATCAACTACGGAAACCTTTTTCCCTACAAATTTAATTCAATTGCACATACCTTGACTTTAATAATTTATTCTGCTTTTTCAGAGTTTTAATTACAAATGTACTACATCAACTTTTATGTACTGGCACACTTTTTTTTTCTCGATTTTACTAATTGAAACGTAGCCGCGACGGCGAGCATAAATTTAAAGAATTTTCTGTATATAGGGTTGTAGGTGTATAAGTAAATGAAATTTTGCATGAATAAAGATGAATGTAAAAAAAAAATGCGTGGAGGGTAATTATAAGGTGAAGGTAAAGAATGCAGTGTAAAGGTTTGTATACATATTTTATGTGTCGAAAAGGGATAAAAGGTTGGTGAGTTGTGGCACAAAATGATGATGTCTATGAATGGACATTGAAAAGTTAAGTGCCTTTCCCTAGGGTATGACTTAGTAACTATTTAGCCTCACCCCACCAATGGGACCCTTTTTTTTTATCTTTTTTGTGTTTGTAGTTTGTGGCAATGAGGGAGCGATAACATAAAGGCTGAGCTTGAATTGTGTTACAGTCACAATATGCTTCACGTATTCCTTTTGAGGTCATTTGGCATTAGGTACTACCACCCTTGGCCCCATCTTGGTCAAGCCTTTTTCCACCTTTAGGTTACATGCGAACATGGCTCCTTCATTACCTCTTACTTTTTCTTCAATATCATTCCATTCACCACCCTTTGGAAGGTAAGGGAATCACATCTCAATAATGCCTTCATGGAAAAACACACATACAACAACTCAATTATTCAAATTCACATTTTCCACCACATACCAAATTTAACATATATAAACAATTCTCACTTCTACAATTAGTAGGGCTACAAACTCATTATTACATTTGTAGCATGCCAAGGAGGCCATGCCATTTTATTTCTCTCAAATAATTAACATCACATTGTATTACTTGTGTCATTTTGCAAAGTTTAACCTCCAATGACTTTATTATACATCAACTTATACCTCTCTTGCCATAGGAGGCCTTTCTTACTATCTTTAGTTGATGTTGTTGCACTCTTTAAGGGGGGTTTGGATGTTGGGAAAGATAGGTTTCTTTAACACTTTGGTGGAGGTGGATTTGAAGTGATTTGTGTATAAATAAAGGGTAGGGAGAAATGAGGAAAAAGGAGGAGAAAGTACTCTCTCTAAAGTGTGGTCACTTGAAAAGAAAGTCTGACTATTGATGATCGATTATTAGTATGTAATTGCATGTGCATTAAATTTTGAATGTGCATGGAGTTTGAACATGATTGTGTTTCAACTTATAAGGTAGTTTGATAGACTACATGACCAATTAAGAGTCTACACTCTCTTCCCTTAAATACACTCAAATTTATTCACTTTTCCTACATCAAAAAATCTAACTTTTCATCCATTTTCTCTCATTTCATTCTCTTCTCACTCCCACCATCATCCAAACAAGTCCATAAAGTTTGTGTTTTGTTATTTATAAAAAAAAAATATAAGAAAAAATGAGTTATAGTATGTTTAGATTCTAAATTTGATGGAAAGTAAAAAACTTTGTATATTAAACTCCTTCTTTTACTCTTTGAGCAATGAATTTTGTATATTAAACAATTATGTATATTAAACTTAATACCAAACTTAATATGATTAAAATTAATAATTAATATAATTATCTTCATTTACTTAGTTATTCTACAACATATAACATATTTTTAAAAATAATTCAAAAAAAATTAAAAAAATAGTATATAACCCTTTCAATTCAACCTGATTAAAGGTATGTTTAGGTTGGATAAATCTAATAAAAAATACAAAAATTCAATCTATTCTTTTTTTAAAATCAAATGATGAATTACTCAACTCAATCTAATTGGACTGGTGCACACCCATATGGCAAGTGGTGATGTGGTTAGTAAAACAATATATCAAGATTAAATTATACTCTAGGTTTATGCTCCCTAAATCTCAATATTAGACTAAGTCAGTGTTATAATAGTTAATTTAATTGTTATACATGTAATTTGATTATGATTTTATTTTTAAAAGACTTTATTACGAAGTGGACTTTAAGCCTAACTCAACCCCATAAAACCGGCTCATAAGGTTAAGGTTTGCACCCACTTATACACAATGAAAGGCTCTAATCTCTAGTCGATGTGGGATCTCCAACACACCCCCCTCACGCCGAGACTGCCAACTCGTGCGTGGGACTATATATTTTGGGTGGTCCGATAGCGGGTGGCACGATAGGCCCAACAAATACTCGTTAGGATAGGCTCGAAATGGCTCTGATACCATATTAAGAAGTGGACTTAAGCCTAACTCAACCCCATAAAATCGGCTCGATAAGGTGAGGTTTGCACCCACTTATATACTATGAAAGGCTCTCATCTCTAGTCGATGTGGGATCTCCAACACACCCCCCTCACGCCGAGAGTGATAGATAGAAGCTCGTGCGTGGGACTATATATTTTGGGTAGTCCGATAGCGGCCCGATAGCGGGTGGCACGATAGGCCCAACAAATACTCGCTAGGATAGGCTCGAAATGGCTCTGATACCATATTACGAAAGTGGACTTTAAGCCTAACTCAACCCCATAAAACCGGCTCATAAGGTTAAGGTTTGCACCCACTTATACACAATGAAAGGCTCTAATCTCTAGTCGATGTGGGATCTCCAACAGACTTGTCATAAATTTGAGAATATATATATATATATATATATAAATTATTTTAATTTTGACATGTCAAAGTATTGAATGTATAAAAATATATAATTGATTTTTAATAGGTTAAATTACTCTTATACATCTTGGAAGTTTAACTAAGATTTAGGGTTATTTTTTCCTCCATCCTCTTCGTGGGATGTTCAAAATTGGATAATTGGATAATTTGAAAATATGAATATATTTATGGATCTATAAATAAATTTTAAATAGTACAATTTATAATATATTTATAAATTTTAAATTATAAATCCAAACTGTATTTTCACAATACAATCTAAATGTATTTTCAAATTATGTTATTTAGAATACATTTTTAGATTCTACAATGTATGTATTTGTATATTGTGCAATCTTAACTCTGTAATATTCTCCATCCATTTCTATATTTGTAAAGGTGCAGAAAGAAATTATTGATTACAGAAAAAGAAAGAGCCTAAAATTCAACTCAAGCAATTTTAGGCCCAACCCATGATGAACTTGGTCCATATCGGGTTACTATGTAATGGGTTCGGTAATCCATTTTTCCACTTCCTATCATCTTTAAGCAATAATATAATAGTCCCTGCTTTTATCTGGTGGCGTAGTATAATTACACAACACTCACATGTTTAAATGTTATTGGTTTAAAAATTATTCTTAGAAATTTTAAGACGCAAAATTTATACCAAGTTTATAATTAAAAAATATTTTTTAAAATAAAAAAATGCAGCAAGCAAAATCAAAATTCACAATACACAAATAAAAACTTCATTTTGAAAATTATTGGTGCAGTGGAACCTCTCTTTTGGCATCTTAAGGTGTATTTGGATTGATGAGTGCATGTGTGTGTGAGGATGTATTTGGATTGATGAGTGCATGTGTGAGGATGTGAGAATAAAGTGAGGTTGTTTGTATTAAAGTATGTTAAATGGATGTGTGAGAAAAATTTATGGAAGATTGTGATTAATGGAATGATTGAGAGAAAAATTTAATTTTTTTTAAAAGTGTAAAATGTAAGTTTAAAAATTTATCCTTGTCTTTAAAAATATTTGAATAATGAAATATGAAATATATTTTTGTGAATATGAGTTAATTAAAATTTTGTAAATTATTTCTACTACCGATAAATAATTATTTGTAAAATATTAAAATTACAAATTTATTGTTATATTTTGAAAAACTAATTAATTAATTAATATATATATTTAAAATTAAATAATATAAATATAACTATTAAAATATTAAAATAATAATAATATTTAAAAAATTAATTTATAGAAATTATATACATAATCAATTATATATTATTCATAATTGATTATATATTTTATTATAATTATATTTTTATTATAAATATACTTAATATTTTTGTTTTGTAATATGATTTTATCTTTATTTTTTTTATTATTATAAACATGCTACCTGTTATTTGTTACCTATTACCTACTGTTACCTGTTACCTGTTACCTGCTACCTGCTACCTGTTACATGCTACCTGCTACCTGTTACATGCTACCTGCTACCTGTTACCTGCTACCTTTTACCTGCTACTTGTTACCTGCTACATGCTAACCTCTACTTGCTACATGTTACGTACTACCTGCTACTTACTACCTACTACATGTTACCTGCTACGTACTACCTGTTACCTGATACCTGTTACCTGCTACCTGCTACCTGTTACCTGCTACCTGTTACATGCTACCTACTACCTGCTACCTTTTACCTTTTACCTGTTACCTGCTACCTACTACCTGCTACCTACTACCTGTTACCTGCTACATGCTACCTGGTACCTGCAACCTGCTACCTACTACCTGCTACTTGTTACCTGCAACCTGCTACCTGCTACCTATTACCTGCTACATGTTACCTGCTACCTGCTACCTGTTACTTGTTACGTGCTACGTGCTACCTGTTACCTGCTACCTGCTACCGGCTACTTGTTACCTACTACATGCTACCTGCAACCTGCTACATGTTACCTGCTACCTACTACCTGTTACGTGTTACCTGTTACCTGCTACCTTCTACCCGCTACTTGCTACCAGCTACCTGCTATCTGGTACCTGCTACCTTCTACCTTCTATCTGCTACATGTTACCTGCTACCTCCTACCTGGTACTCGCTACCTATTACATTCTACCTGTTACCTGTTACTTGTTACCTACTACCTGTTACCTGCTACCTTTTACCTGTTACCTGCAACCTGCAACCTGTTACCTGCTACCTTATACCTGCTATCTGCTACCCGCTCGCTACCTCTTATCAGCAACCTGCTACCTGCTACCTGGGACCTGGTACCTGTTACCTCTAACCTGCTACATGCTACATGCTACACGCTACCTGCTACCTGTTACCTATGACCTGCTACTTGCTACCGGCTACTTCCTACCTGGTACCTGGTACATGCTACCTGCAACCTGCTACCTGCTACCTGTTAACCTCTACTTGCTACATGTTACGTGTTACCTGCTACTTGCTACCTCTTACCTGTTACCTGCTACCTGTTACCTGCTACCTGTTACATGCTACCTGCTACTGGGTACCTGTTACCTGGTACTTGCTACCTATTACCTGTTACCTGGTACTTGGGATCTGGTACCTGGTATCTGGTACCTGGTACCTGCTACTTGTAACCTGGTACCTGCTACTTGTAACCTGGTACCTGCTACCTGCTATTGCAACCTGCTACCTGTTAGCTTCTACCTGCTACCTGCAACTTGCTACTTGTTACGTGCTATCTGCAACCTGCTACCTGCAACCTACTACCTTTTAACTGCAACCTGCTACCTTTTACCTGCTACTTGTTACCTGGTACCTACTAACCTCTACTTGCTACATGTTACGTACTACCTGCTACTTACTACCTACTACCTGTTACCTGCTACCTGTTACCTGTTACATGCTACCTACTACCTGCTACCTGTTACCTGTTACCTGCTACCTGCTACCTGCTACATGCTACCTGCTACCTGCAACCTGCTACCTGCTATCTGTTACCTGATACCTGCTATCTGGTACCTGCTACCTTCTACCTTCTATCTGCTACATGTTACCTGCTACCTTCTACATGTTACCTGTTACCTGCTACCTGCTACATGCTACCTGGTACCTGGTACCTGGTACCTGCAACCTGCTACCTCTTACCTGCTACCTGCTACCTTCTACCTGCAACCTGCTACCTGTTACATGTTACCTGCAACCAGCTACCTGCTACCTGCTACCTACTACCTGCAACCTGCTACCTGCAACCTGCTACCTGCTACGTGCAACCTACTACCTGCTACCTGTTACCTGCAACCTGCTACATGTTACCTGCTACCTGCTAGCTTCTACCTTCTACTTACTAACTGCAACCTGCTACTTGCTACCTGCTACCTGCAACCTGCAACCTGCTACCTGTTACCTTTTACCTGCTACCTTTTACCTGCTACCTGCTACCTGCAACCTGCTACCTGCTACCTGCAACCTGCTACCTGCTTTGTTACCTGATACCTGCTATCTGGTACCTGCTACCTTCTACCTTCTATCTGCTACATGTTACCTGCTACCTGCTACCTTCTACCTGCAACCTATTACCTGTTACTTGTTACCTGTTACATGCTACCTGTTACCTGTTACCCGTTACCTGTTACTTGTTACCGCCACCTGCTACCTGCTACCTGCTACCTCTTACATGCTACCTCTTACCTGCTACCTACTACCTGTTACGTTCTACCTGCTACTGTTACCTTTTACCTACTACCTGCTACCTGCTATCTATTATGTGTTACTTGTTACCTTTTACCTGTTACCTGTTATTTGTTACTTGTGACCTTTTACGTTTTACGTGTTACCTGCTACCTGCTACCTGTTACTTACCTGCTAACCTCTACCTGGTACCTGCTACTTGCTACCTACTACCTGTTACCTGCTACCTGTTACCTTCTACCTGCTACCTGGTATTTGCTACCTGTACATGTTACCTGCTACCTGTTACTTGTTACCTGCTACATGTTACATGTTATCTGTTACCTGCTACATTTTACTTGCTACGTGCTACCTGCTATCTGTTACATGTTTTTTATTACATGCTACCTGGTACCTATTACCTACTACCTGTTAACTGCTACCTGCTACCTACTACATGTTAAGTGCTACCTGCTACCTGTTACTTACTACCTGTTAACTGTTACCTACCTGTTAAGTGCTACCTTCTACCTGCTACAATAGTGGTTACAAAGTGTTATAACAGAATCAATTTTCAAAATTCAAACAAAAGAGTAAGGAATAATGAAATACCTATCAAAACATTTTAATTCAAAATTTTATTTGACTTATTATTTTCAAATAAATGTAAGACAAGTTTTAATAATAGATTCTTTCAAATTTAATATTAACTATTTGTTTTTAGTTTTAAATTTAAATAATTATAAAATAATGAAATAACTAAAATAAAATATTAATATAAAGATAAGATAGGAATATATTTGTATATAAAAAAATAACTATAATTATAATGAAAAAATTTCTATATATATGGATATAGATATTAGAATTTAAAATATATCTCATAAATTATTCCATGTATATAAATAAATAATGTACTTTGTTTTTCTCTGTTTTACCCAATAATTTAACTTCCAAGAATTTTATATTTATTTGAGAAACATAGTCTCTATGAAAAAAATATTATAAAATAATACATTATTGTAATCTTTATTTAATTTTATTTATATTATAAACATATTTTTAATTGTTTTTCTTTTTGAATTTCTTTAAACTTCAATATGGCCTATTTCTTTGTCATGATAATATTATGAAATATATATATACTTTATGAATTTCTCTAAGCTTCAACATGTTTTTTTTTTCTTTCTCTAATAATATTTTCAAATATTTGTTTAGGCACATGAAAAAAAAATTCATAAATTTCTTTGACTTCAACCATGAGATGAATCCAAGGGTCACGGTATATTTTGCATTTGTCGATTTCAAATTTTAGACATGTCAGATGTATCTAACGGACGAAAGTATTGCTGGAGAGATGCTGCAAGTTTCATAAATCTCTCCACACCATCTGCAAAAGCTATTCTTGCGGTGAAATCCTCGGACTAAAATTCAATCCAAGGGCTGGAGTTTGATATTCAAAAGAATTCACTTACCACCGTCAGATCCGAAGCAAAAGACTCTAGAACCCTCTTTTCTTCTCTGTGTCCACCGCCTTTAACACAGGCCATTGGGAGAAAGATACACTTCAATTCCTTCTTGATTGCATAGTCTAACCCTTCAATGGGTGAGTCATTTCCTTTCTTTCTCTCAGTTTATTTCCTTTTGATTTTCCCTTTAATGTTCATTCTACTAATCAATTTTTGATTAATTCTTGTTAGGACCATCTTTTTTCCTTCAATCGAATATGCACGATTTTATTTTTAGGTTCAATAATCTATCGTAAAACAAGGTTGTTTTTTTTTTTTTTGTTTTCAGGTATGTAATGCTTGAATTTTGAGGTATTGGTTTTGTTTGGTGAGAATGAATATGATCAAAGTTGGTCCTGGTCATCGTGTTTTTCATGCACCCAACCTGTCTCACTTGCGCCGCGATTTTAATTCTGGAGCATGTTCATCGCCTGTGGCTTTTGACCCTCTCTCAGAGACTTCCCTTAGTCTTAGACCTAAATCTTTATCCCGCTTTCAATGCCAACCTGTCCTTAAATCTCGCCAACCTCTTCATCTCTGTTTCGCCAGTGGACAAGGAATGAAGGAAAACAATGGGGTAAGAAAGCACCTATTTTTTCTTTTATATTACTAGTTCTTGTTTTTTTTTAGATAGACGGGTCCTTCAGAAAACTTGACATTGCTAAAGACAAGAAATGTATGATGCATTTTGTGAGCGATTTTATTGTTACTGTGTCTGTTTGGTTATACTTTTGCAGAGATGTTTATAGAAGATAAAATTAGGTTCATAAAGTGAAAAAAAAACTGTTGGATAACAATCTGTGGAAACCTTTTGATATTTGTTTCTCCGAATCTTTTATTTCATTTTATGTTCAGAAACAAATTTTAGTTAATGGATATGTTTGTTTTTAGAGAAATGGGATCAGTTTTTTTTTTAGGCC
This sequence comes from Phaseolus vulgaris, assembly GCF_051622355.1. NCBI lineage: Eukaryota > Viridiplantae > Streptophyta > Magnoliopsida > Fabales > Fabaceae > Phaseolus > Phaseolus vulgaris. The sequence goes on from NC_143503.1 coordinate 29,385,682, forward strand.
AATTTTTAACTGAAACATTTTTTCTGTATATAACTCTCTAGTTTTCTTCCTAAAATGAACTTTGCTGGATATGTTTCAAGGAATGTGTCAGTGGAGGAGTTGGAGTTTCATGGATGCTCTTGATATATATATATATATATATATATATATATATATATTATTTGTGGTTTTTGTATTTTGGATTTGAATTGTTCTTCAGTTACTAAATAAATACTATTAACATTATTAGGATTTCCAGAGCAAATCTCTTCAAGAAGCCATGGAACAATTTAAGGGACAGTCAATAGAGGATATACTGCGACAACAAATTCAGAAGGGAGGAAGTGGAGGCATCCCTCCAGGAGGACGACGCGGTGGTGGTGGCGGAAGCGATGGTGGCAGTTCTGGGGGATCAGATGGGATGTCAAACGAAAATCTTCAAGTTGTTTTAGCAACAGTTTGCTTTGTATTAATGGTAAGTTCTCTTGTTGCACAAATTGTGCGTATCTACTTATTCTCTTAGTCTAAGATTTCTTTATTGTGTGAAAAATAAAGGAAAAACTTGAAGTGACGTTGCTAAGCTAATAATGGTGGTTAGTTGTGTCTGTAAATATAATTTGTGTGTACTTTTCCTTAATTATTTAGAATGCATGAGGTGGTTGATCTTGAAATATAAAATATTCGTATGCAAACTTTGTGATGATATTTGAATACCTTTCTTATACATAGTTGATTAACAAAATTGATAGGATGCTTGTGCATCTCCCATTTTATAACACCCTACATCATTTTCCAGTATATTTTTGTCATCGATGGCTTAGAACTCATGAAGCTAGCTAGGGACTGCATCAAGTTTGTATCTGGTAGAGGCCAGAGTGCTCGATTGAAGCGAGCCATGTACAAATGGGTACAACTTTACAAGAATATCATTGAGAAGAAGGAAGCTGTCAAGAATGGATTGGAGAAAGCCTGCACAAGCTGGTTCCACCCTGATTTCTTCCTAGGTGTCAGTAGGCATAATTTGAAATCAACTCATGAATAATTTTTTCTGTATCTGTTATAAACCTGTTTCCTTCGTTGCTTTAAATATATATTTTTGGTATATTTAATATTATTATTATATTACTGAATTATCACTACTCTAGAACATAACAGGGTAAATAAAATGATTGCAGTTCTTTGTATATAACGTTTTCCAACTAGAGGATACGCTAGCAAGAGAATCCTACAGTTTCGTGTGAATTTAAGAGTCTAGTGAGTTTTGCAATGTGGGGACTAGGTTGGTCATGGCTATTTACTTAGCATCCTGTTTCAACTCTTTTTACCTTTTTCTGTGGGTCTAGGAACATTAGCTAGATTCTAAAAAACGATTTAGAGATCTTACCATTCACATTTGGATAGCATGATTTTAGTGAAAAAAGTAGCCAGAGAAAGAGGGGGCGAAGGATGGAGGTGCCCTGGAAAAGAGGGGTATATGTACTGTGTTTGAGCAATTACGTGTTTGTTTGTCTTCATAGTATATGCGAATGTTAAACAGCATGAAAATTGCACAGGCTTTTGCTGCATAATCAATTAACTTCTTTTGCTGCATAAATGATTAACTTCTGCTACATAATGGGTTATTGTTTGGGGCACAGACAATTATATGTTTGTAAATAATCAATTATGCCACAGTTTGGTGACCTGGTTTGTGCACCTTAAAAAAGGAATGCCAAAAGATTGCTGAAGCAGTGCTAATAGTAACTTTGTGTGCTGAATTTCCACTAACATGTCCCAAGTGACTACGGCTAATAATTGTGCAATTTTTTTTCTTTAATTAAAAACTTTAAAAACAAATTTATAAATAATTATATAAATCAAAGGAAGAGGCAATGGACTCTTCATAGTCACAAGAAACTCCTAGCTAGCCAGTTGTAAAACTGATGAACAGAGAAGTTGGATGCTTGGGTCTGCATATAATCAAGAGGACAATAACCTCTTATCCATGCCCATACAAGTGATACAAAAACAACCCAAATCATGATCAAATGTGTCATTGTAATTTTTTAAGGACAAGTTCGCACTCACTACGGTAAAATGAGCTTATTTTTAGCTATGAAAATGTGTCCGGGATCCACAAAATCAACTCTATTCGCAATAGGGAAAGGAAACCATATGCATAATCAAATAATAGCTACTAAGACAATGTTTGAATATTAAAAGAATAAGCTTCTTTATAATTTAAAATAAAATTAATACATGTACAAATTAAAAACAAGAAAAGTGGAAATAAATTATATGAAATACTCTAAATGTAACCATTTATTTATATTTGTGGTAAAATTGTTTTCTTAAGCTAGGGTTTATTCCCCCAAAATATAAAACTTCGTGTTCCAATGCACGGACTACAATGAAAAAATGGTTGCTTTATTACTACATTATTTTTTATTTTTTTTAAATTACTTTAAAAATAGTTTTAAGATAGTTTTTTTTTTTCATTCTGTATTTTTTGAATTAAAAAAAGAATTGTTGAAAAAGTAGATGACATTGAGAAATAAAAGGGCTAACAAGTAATGCCTGAACAAAATAAGAGGTGTTTGAAATGAGAATTCCCGAACAGTGCAACGCTGTTTGGGAATGGGGCCTGTACATTATACTATTAATGTAATGGAAGTGGAAGGTAGAAGAAGTGCATGAAAATGGAGGTTGAGAGGGACGTGAGAGAATGGTTTTCATGGGTGACCATCACCAGCAAAGCTTGGACCTCAAATGTCCAATTTGTGGGAACGACAAGTCACCTATTTATAAAGTCCTGCAACCCTAAACTAGCCCTATACTTCCATGCCACAAAATTTTATTAATTCCGGTCAACGCAACAAATCTGTCACTCCAACCTCCACAAAAATACTTTTTATTCACATTTTTAAACTATTTTTCTACATCATTTCATCAATTCCATCCTTCAATTATTTTAATTACGTAATTTTACTTCATCTATTATACCTTATATATTCAATTCTTAACTCACTCTCATTAATAAGTACAAAAAAAATTACAATAAGTATCAAACATATTGTAAAAAATAACATCTCATTTTAGCCTTTTCTTTTCCAACACGTTTTTGCTTTTGTCATCGTTGTCAGACACATTGACATAAAATAATGTTTATATATTCAATATTACTACACCAAATTTCATGTATTTAATGTTTCCAGAATAAATATCTATGTAAATCTCACTACACATATACATGAAACAAAATAAGTACTCATTCTTTAAAAGCTAAACGTTAACTTTTGTTAAAGTTTCTCTTATTAAACGCTAACCATTTTTGTTTCCCGAAAAAGTATTATAATATTGTACACATATTTGTATATTTACAATCTAATTTTTAAAAACAAATTATCTTGGAATTTTAAAAACAAATTTTGAATATAATATTGTACACATATTTGTTACCTGAAGAGGACCAGACATAATTTGTAATTTTGAGTTACCTAGTGACCATATTAATAATAAAAGGATTTGATATTGCTTGGGAACTGTAATATAAAGCACTTTTTATGTGTTCCTACTCTCTTGTCCCTTTTAAAAAAGCTTGTCTAAAGCTTTGAATTTATACATCTGATAAAAAACTTGGGAAATTTTTTTAATGTACACTTTCAACTCTCTTTTATGTGTCTCTTGTTCCTTGGGAAAAAATAATCCCCACATGCCTTGTACGAGCATGCAACACCGAATTATGAGGCAAGCCTCAAACACTTCCTTTGTCACAATAATATATACGAGCAAAGCAATGAACAAGAACAAGGTCCCAATACCATTTATTGTTTGGATTTTTAGTATTAGAATACATTATTAAAATAATGTTAAATTTTTTTTAAAGCCTAATTCAATTTCATAGATAAGGTGATGATTATATCACTTAACATTGTTAATAAAATTGTACTAATTTTCAGACACAAATATATTTCTTTCACATTAATATTTCTTTGTTTGAAGATAATTCTATTCGTATATCATATATACTTTAAATCATTATAACCCAAAGATTTTTTCAGAGTAGATTTTGTTTTTTTATTAGCATGAATCAGATGGAAATGTTCAAAATGAAAAATCAAATCCTTATGTTGAACAAACAGAATGTGTATCCATCTATAAGAATTATTTCACACCAAATTTGCTATCTCAAACTCCACAAACAAATGTTGGATTGATTCTTTCCTTGACTCACATAGAGGACATATTTATGCTTACATTAACTCCTCTTCTAATTAAGTTCAATCTAGTGGGAATTCCACACAACAAAGTTTCCCAAGGAAGGGTTAAGACACTAGGCATTGCTTTAATTTATCAAAGATATTTAAAAATGTTGTTAGTAGCACCTCTTGCATAACTCTATGGGTTGTATATGATGTATAACCTCTCTTTTTTTTAATAGGATTGGAACATTCCTAAAATATTCTAATGATGAAAAAATATATTTATATTTGACCTAATTTAAAAAATAATTAAATAACAACTTAACCATCAATTATTATGTATGTTAGGTGTATAAGAACAAATAATATTATTTTAGAATTTGGCATACTAAATTTAACAAATCAAAACTTATAAAATATATTTTTAAATCTATATATGCAATTTGAAGTAAACTATGAATGCTCTTGTTACAAAATCCAAATATCCTATCAAATTACCTTTGACTAATATATTCAAAATAAAACTCACACGAGAGATTAAATATAGGAGATGCATAAAAAATTAAAACCTGAATTAGTCAGTGATATTGAAGCCAACAAATCATTAGTTTAATTCTATAATAAGTTTATAATTAATATTTTAATCTCATACTAACTTATATGGCTAAATTATATTTTTATAATTTATATAAAATTGTGGTTTGATAGGGTGATGAAAGTTATAAGTTAGTTATTTTTACAGTTTTCAGTTTAACAAAAAATTATATTGATTGGTCTGGTTTAATACCCTCACATGAGCCCATGCACATGTACATAAACACGTACTAAGATATCAAATCAAGATCTAACGTGTATATAAACTATTAAAAGCATGATTATAGAAAATAATTACGTTCAACATAAGTCACATCTTTACTAAAATGAAATGAAATATTGCTAAATTGGGATATTCTGTTCAAAAGGAAATCCAAATATGCACTAAATTGTGGTTAAGTATCAAATAATTTTAAATTAAAATAATTTTATAAATACAAAATATGAAATATAAAATTTAAGCTAAGAACAAATTTAGAAATATATATATATATATATATATTAATTAATTAAAAACTATTACATAATTGCTTAAATAAGTTTATATATTGTAACTACATTAGGTTTTTTGGTCTCCTCCTTAAGTCTATGATTTGACATTAAGGCTGTGTTTACTTTAAGAGAGATGTACTAATTTTTCTCATTCTTCTCATATGCAAAAGAATTGAGGGAAAAGCCACTTAAGATGGTGGTGTTTTTCCTTTTTGGCATTTTTTTCTTTGTCATTAATGTAATAATATATATAATAATATATTTTATTTTTATTATTTTTTCATCATAATTATCATATTATGATATTTCATATTTTATTATATTTTTTTTTCTTTATAAATAAATTTGTTGTACAATTCACTCTATATATAATATTTTTTTATTATAAAATGTTCTCTAAAATATCTTCATGGTTATGTATCTACATACAATCTAAATCAAAATCAATTAATGTAATTTTTTTTTCAAAATGTATAAATAAATATAACAATAAATTTGTATATGCTTAGATAATATTATTTGTATGTTTTTTTTCATGTTTTGATAATATTAAATAACTCGTATTTTTTTTAAAATAATTATTTAATAGTATCGAAATAAATTATTCAATTGTACATACAATAATTTAAAATATTTCAACTAACTCAAATTTACACAAAAATACATCATATTTTATTATTTAAATATTTATAAATACAAGGATAAATTTGTAAACTTATATTTTACACTTTTAAAAAAAATTAAAAAAACCTCACAATAATTACATCATTCACAAACTTTCATAAACTTTCCTCACACATCCACTCTAACATACTCCAATCCAAACAACCTCAATTTCTTCACACTTTCTTCTCACATCCTCACACATCCACCCCCTTAAATCCTCACACATCCACTCCTCAATCCAAACACACACTAACTAAGTCTACTAAATATAATCAGTTATATTATTTTGACAATAATTTAAGACATTTATTTGACTAGTGTATGGGACATAACAAAAACAAACATAATGAATTTTTTAAAACAGAATAAACTCCCTATTAAATTATGCAAGTAAAAAAGTAAGTACCTTAAGAAATTTAAGTTTAAAACAAGAGATTATCATTGAATTAATTGATAAAAATAACATTACAGTACTGTCAGGTTAATTTAAATATTTTATTAGTAAATTAATTTCACAAATATTTAGATTACTCATTACAGAAATAATTAAATGGTATTGTTAATTTTTTTAGAAGAATTATTTGGTGTAAAAAAATTAAAAAATACTTGTATGGCTATTTCTTTTTAAAAAAAATATTTATATTTTTGAAAACATTAACTAAAAAAAATCATTAAATAGAAACTAAACTATTTTTAGAAACTAAAATAATTAGTTAGTGTTTTGAGAAAATTTTATAAACTAAAAATATTATTGTTATCTAAAATAATTTCTATTATTAATAAAAATTTATAAAATAATTTTTAAATTGGTGTCTAACCATTAACTATAAAATCTAAGAGTTTAGTTACTTATGAGTAACTACCAATTATTTAGTTTCTAAATTTGGTAGCAAAAATATTGGTTATTAATTAGATACCAATTTAAAAACTATTTATCAATAATAGAAATTAATTTAAAAATCAATATTTTTTTTTAGTTTTTAAAATGATCTCTAATTTAGTTAATATTGAAACTAATTATTTTTATCTTTAAAAATTAGTTTCTATTTTATGATTTTCTTGCAATGTTATTACTTTATATTTTAAATTAGTCTATATTACTCTTTTTAGAAACTAATTTAAAATTTAAAATATTAGTAATTGAAATTTTGGTAACTCATTTAAATACCAATTTAAAAAATGTTTTATAATTTTTTTATTAATAATAATAATATTTTAATTTTTAAAATAATATATAATTTAACTAATATAATAATTAATTATTTTTTATCTCTAAATTTAGTTGCTATTCAATGATTTTCTTATTCTTTAAAATATATATATATATATATATATATATATATTTCTTTCTAATTTACATTTAAGAAAAAAAAACGAATAAAAAAATTGTAACTGTCACAAGACTAAAAATGTAAAATTTTAAAAAACAAATAGAAAACTGAATTCACTTTGAAAACTAAACTATTGTTGTTTTTTTACGAAGAAACTGTATCCTGGAATAAAAATCCATAAATATTTATGAAGAGTTTTTTTCTTTATATAATTTTATTGTTATTTAATTATAATAAAAAATCTTTTATACTATTTAATTAATTTTAATCTCTTGTTCTACGTAGACTCATGTTGTTTTTACAAAAGAAAATACTCCCACACTTGTTTCTACAATTAAAACAATAAAAAAATAAAGTCAAATAAGAAACACGGAAAGAAGTAGATTAAAAATAAATTATAAAAAATGTTCATTCAAAGAAGATTTTATTTTAACTATATAGTTGCATATAAAGAATGAGATTCATTCATTTAATTTCAATTTTAACTATTAGTATAATTTTTATTCTTCCTATATTTTCTTTTAAAGACAATCATTTTCAATATACAATAAAAAATAAATATAAATATATAATAAATATTGTTTGCAAAATCCTTCACTAAATTTAAAGTTTTATCTTAGAAATTTACAAAATAAATAAAAAATGCTGTTATTAAATTTAAAACTAGAATCTAATTGAATAATAACTCATAGAGGTTTAATCCTCAAAATGGATTTCTCCCACACTCTCATCTTTCACATGATACCTTTCTTCCCTATAAATATCCCATACAGTTGTTAGACTTTGGTACCTTCCTTCTTCCTCCTTCATCATCTTTCACATACTTTCCATTTCTCTACCTTTCTAATCTCATTCTCTCATACTATATATTTACCAACTCAACAACTGCTTAATTTTTTTTGCATTGAACTCCTTGTGTAAATCCCTAAGGATTAGATATGGTGGTTATAAGGAGTGAAAAGATTTTACCCATTCATCTTCCCGTTGTGGACTTATCCACAGAAAGATCAATGGTGAGAAAACTCATAGTGAAAGCTTGTGAGGAGTACGGTTTCTTCAACGTGATCAACCATGGAGTTCCCTGCGACACCATAGCCAAAATGGAAGAAGCAGCTTTTGATTTCTTTGCGAAGCCACTGGCCCAAAAGAAACAACTTCCCCTTTATGGCTGCAAGAACATAGGCTTCAATGGAGACATGGGAGAGATTGAGTACCTTCTCCTTAGTGCTACTCCTCCCTCCATGGCTCACTTCAACAACATCTCCAATGTGCCTTCAAACTTCAGGTTCGTCCACTCATTGCACGTACTTTCTGTCATTGTCCAACACTTTTACATTTATCTCTGACACTTGCTACAAAAAAGTCAAACAAAACCCTTTTTCATAAACTATAAAATCAACTTATGCTTCTTATGTATGGAGATGATTATTCAAATTGATCTTGCTGCATGTTTGGTTCTGTCTCTCCCTTAACTACAATTGAGGTGATGGATTGGTTTTTGTTTTATTTTATTCTGGGGACATGCCACTTTGTGTGATCATGTGTGTGTGGCAAAAAGATGGACAAGATCTGGTGAATAACAAAAGTAACAGTTGGGAGGTGACAAGGTCATGACTCATGAGTAAGTAAGACACCAATAACCATGGATACACACCTCTCTATTTACAAATATATAATCCTCTAATAAAATAACATGTTCAGATAAATTCCTAGTTACCATATATCAATTCTTTTCAAGTGGGGTTCATTTCAGGTATTAAATTAATGTACCTTGTTATAACTTATATTTTCAACCAATTTATTTGATTCTAAACCATTTTTATAAGTTTTTTCACACACATGCAAGATGTTTTATTAAGTAAAAAAAATGTAATTAAAACAAGAATACGGATTAATTTTATAAAAAGAAAAAGAAAAAACTTGCACGGTAGCATCAGAGTGACCAGATAAATTCTTATTTGTTGTTGATATGGACCAGGCTAGCTAGTAAGTTCTTGCCAGCTTAAGTAGTGACCACCTTAATAATTATAATGTCTGGTTTAAAGAATTAATTGTTATAAACCCTATATGACATTGAAAAAGTATATAATATTAGAAAATAGGATTTTATTTTATTTTTACTCCTCTTGTATTGGTTATTTACTATTGTTATTGTTATATTTATTTATTTTTATATTGTTTTTATCTTTGTATTCTTTCCATGCAAAATGGAACGTAGGATCTATTATTTTGGTGGGTTGAAATGATGTACGTCCCTATGAGTTGTATCTGACCAACACAAAGAAAGAAGGGAGAGAGAATGTGTTTGTGTGTGAAGGTTATTCCCATCTGTGAGTGATGGCACTGTGCCAACCATTTTTTATAGAACAGCACGTTGCAGGTGGTCCTTAGATCTGTATCATCATACAATTTCACCTTCTCCCTCCCTCTATTTTCAAAGAAAACTTTTAGTTTCATATAGAGAAAATAAGTGGAAGAAAAATACAAAAAAAATAATAATGAAAAGAGTGTTCAGTTAGGAGAAAATTAGTCAAAAATAATACTTCTATTTATTATTAATTAAGAATTTGTTATTATAAGAAGAAGAATGGAGGGAAAATTTGTTGATTTCTCCTTCATTTTGAGTAACTTAATTATGTTGATTTCTATAGATTTTTTAAGCATCCTCACACAAAGTTCTCTTTCTCATATTTTATTCACACATCACCTACTTAAACTATCCCTTCTTCTTCGTCTTCGGTTATATTTATTCTTAAAATCATTAAACAAAAATCAATTTTAAAGATAAAAAATAATTAGTTGTTATAATGACTAAATTAGAGATTATTTTAAACATTATAAAAATTATTGGTTTCTATATTAGTTTCTATTTTTGAGAAATAGTTTCTAAATTCATATTTAATTAGTTACCAAGGTTTTAACTACCAATTATTTAAATTCTAAATTTGGTAGCAAAAAAAACTTAGCTAGTTAGATACCCTTTTAGAAACTATTTATCAATAATATAAACTAATTTAGAAATCAATAATTTTTTTAGTCCTTAAAATTGTCTTTAATTTAGTCATTATAACGATTAATTATTTTTTGTTTCTATTAATTAGTTTTTATTTAATAATTTTATTGTAGTTGTAGTTATTTCTAAACTAAACCGTATGAAATACTATATATAATGAGGATTGTTTTAACCTTTTTGAATTTATATAACTGCATGAAGAATTAAAATAAAACTATGTTAATTAAGATTTTTTAAATAAAGATTGTTTTAATGAATATAAATAAGTTACTATTTGGATGGAGAAAAAAAGATAAATATAGAATAAGAGGAATAGAGTAAAATAAAGGTATTATATATACATAGAAATAACAAGAGGCTGAAAGATTTTTTTTTCTACTAGGACATAGGTGAAAAAACAAAGAAAATTTATATAAATAAAAGGTAATTGCTTATTTCTTAATTTATATTTTAAAATATATTTTTTGTAAAAAATATTAATTAACTTTTTAAGAAAATAAAACAAAAAAGTGAAATGAGCGACTACATCTTCATTTATTACTAATAAGGAAAAGGTGTTATTTTTATGAAAATGTTTTTTTTTCTATTTTCTCTAATAAATAATAGGATTTTATTTTTCATTCTATATCTTTATTACTTCATTTCATTTCAATAGATATAAACAGATTGTGCCTAACGGGAATTTTTTATGTGGTCCAACAATCCTTTACTACAGTTAATCTGACTTCCCCATATAAAAAATATATATATACATTTTCTTATATATTTATATTAGAGTTTTTTATTTAAATGATAATCTCATACAGTTAAGTGTATGTACCCAATTTTTGGTACAGCTTTAAAGTATCAATGCATGTTTTAGTTAATTCATTTTAAAGAAATGTAAATTGAGCATGTATCTACATGTCTTAAAATGTTGATTGTATTAAGAAAGTAAGAGTAGGTGAATAATTTTTAAGCAGTTAATAAAATATATGATGACCAGATCCTTTGAAAAGGAATTATTTAAAAACATCCAATTAATACGAAACTCGTAATGCAATAAGATTTTTATTTATTTGAAGTGCCGTACTGTATAAAACAGACAACACAGATGGCCTTGTTCTCTCAATTCCAATGCTTGCTTTGAGAAGATTCAGTCCTTGCCACTTAAATAACACCATTGCTTCAACAATGCTATGATTGAATGCTGCTATGATTGATGTGATAAAAATAGGGTAGAAAAGAAAATTAAAAAAATAGAAAAGTACCATTTTTCTTTTCATTTATATTTTGTTTGTTGAGTTGTGAGGCATAGAAGAAGAAAAGGTAAGGTAAGAGAGAAAGGTGTTATAATTATAAAAAAAGTAAATAAAAAGAAAAATGGTGTTAAAAGGTTTGTGATGCACGTGAGATTTGAAGTCATTCGTGGAGCACATGGGAGTATGGAAAAGGAGTAGGTACTCCTAGGAGGTGGGATAATATGTCAGAGACTCACTTTACCTCTTTCTACTCTGTCTTTGTCATGTCAACACTGATCAGTGCTGCGTGCTTGTGATTTATTTACTCATGATTATGATTAATTTGGGAAAAAGGGGGCAATCAAATTGGAAAGGTCAGAAAAAGTTCTGTTGGATAAAACATTGGGTTTCAGATTGACACATACATACATAAGTATCTCAAATAAATCAACAACGTCCAATCAAATCAAAACCAAAAGGTCAGACTTCAAAATCAGATTCCCCATTTGTTATCCACAACAACTTCTTTAACAATTCTTTTTCTTACCCAAAAAACCAATCTCACAAGTGAAATGTATAAAGCATATGCTGTCAGTGTACTGTACGGTGCAGATCAAAACATCTCTGCTATTTCTTCAATTTCTTCAATTGCCATTGCCACCATTTCAGTTCACTGTTATCTAGCTGTGGATGGGTGAAGTATACCTCTTATTTTGGCCCATATAATTTTGTTCAAATCAGTACTGCTACTATATAGTATGAAAGATAAATTTGTATTTTTGAGCATTTAATATAGTTTAAAGTTGAGATTATAGTTTACTTATCTAAAAGTTTGAGATAAGCATGAGAGAAAAGAATATATAGGGTGTGAGTGTGTGACTGTGCAATTGTACATGACAGCTGTAGTGTGAGTGCATACACAGAGGGAGTGAGGGAGCTGGCATGTGAGATTTTGGAGCTAATGGCAGAGGGTCTGGGGGTTCCGGATAGATGGTTTTTGAGCAGGTTGATCAGGGAGGTTGATAGTGACTCAGTCCTGAGGTTCAATCACTACCCACCGATACTTAACAAAGACTGCAAGGATAAGGACAAGTCTCCCTCCCACAACCACACCAAGGTTGGCTTTGGGGAGCATTCTGACCCTCAGATCCTTACCATCCTCAGATCCAATGACGTGTGTGGCCTCCAAATCTCTCTTCAAGATGGGGTGTGGAACCCAGTTGCTCCTGACCCCTCAGCTTTCTGTGTTAATGTGGGTGATCTCTTGCAGGTATATGTGTTCTTATCCTACACATCTTTTTTCTTTTCAGCCCCACAACCTGGTTTCATTTTCCTCAGCACAACACATACTCAGGGTAGTAGTGGGGGGCCTGGGGTTGCCTTTGCTTTTGGTTGGGCTGCCTTTGCTCTAACACCTCGCACATGGGACTGCCAAACAAATTAACACACACTACTTATATCTCTATCTTTCTGTCTTCAAACAAAAAGCTTAACCCTTCAACTTGATCACAAAAGTCACTGAATTTTTTTGATTGAATATCAGAAAGGTTTACTTCAAGATCCACTTAGAAGCAGCAGATAAATATTATATGAGGGTTGTGGATAGAGAGCCAAGAAGATAGACACACGCACACACACAGAACACAGAGAAACAAGATGTAATGTAACATAGTACATGGTAATGGATTTGGAAATTTAGATATCCCACTTTCTCTTGCCCCAATTGTGATTAAACAAAAAAGGGTATAGTTAGACACGTGAGATGTCATGTCACACATGACAAGCAACATGTTAGTTATGTACAACATCTTGAGAAGTGGATGGAATGAATACTAATAATGGGGAGGTAGGTTAAGGTTTGGTGACGAATTAGCTTTCGGTTATGTGTGGAAGAGGTGGTACAAAAACGGGAAGTGAATGATTTATGTTTATTGATGTGTTGTGTAGGTTATGACAAATGGAAGATTTGTGAGCGTGAGACACAGGGCTGTGACAAACTCACACAAGTCTAGAATGTCGGTGGCGTATTTTGGGGGTCCACCACTTGATGCATGCATTGTTGCTCCCTCAGTTATGGTTACACCCCAGAGGCCCTCCCTCTTCAAACCCTTCACTTGGGCTGAATACAAGAAAGTCACCTACTCAATGAGGCTGGGAGAACGCCGCATTGACCTTTTCAGGAACTGCACTCAACTCGACTGAAACCTTTCCTTCTTCCACACCCAAAACTACACTTCCTAATACCAATACCACACTGTAAAGGTTTTTCCTCCCTTTACTTTTTGCTGTGGTCTCCATTGTTCTTCTGTTGCTATGTGCTTTGCCAAAATGTCCCAACAAATTTTGCATTGCCTCATACTCTGCAAATTAACTTCATAAGGAAAACAAAAAACAAAACACAAAAACAAGTTTCTGTTGATGGACTGCTAACATTGGGTGCCATTAACTACCGCTGTTGCATCTTAACTCAAACGAATCTGTGTTTGAGGTTCTTTGATTCAGGTGGTTGTTCTTGTGATTATGAGGGAACTTTCGTTTATTGAATGGTTTTTTTATCAGCAATGGTTCTTTTATCACATGCACGTGCAACCTTTTTCTTCCTCTTCTTCTTCACTTTTATAACTAAAAAATATATAGTTATGCAATACGGACTAATTTTTATACGATAACTTATTAACTTTGTTTTTATAAAATAAAGAATATATCCAAAATGAACTTTTCTAAGTAGAAAAATAATACTTTAACATCCTTATAAAAATAAAGTATAAATATACAAATTAATGATTGATGACTTGAAATTCTGATTTCATTTTCTGGTTGATCACTTTCTATAATTAGTAAAGCATCAACATTAAAATACACCAACCTTAAAAACACGTGTTTTAGCTTAGAGATAGATTCCATGCTCCCAAAACATTTAGAAAAAACTTATTTGCAGTAACAATGAACCAGTTCCCATGTTCCAAAGCCTCATTAGTTTATTTTAAGTCATATAATATTTTTCTTATTATGAAAATCTTGTTTTTTCATTGTCTTTTTTTTAGCCTCAAATTCAAAATTAGGAGGTTGTTAGTCAAAATTAGGAGCTAAAATTGAGGTCCACTCAAGTTATGAGTTCATACATCTTTCTTATACCTTCTTATAATATTTTAGAAACTTGTATATGTTTCTACAAACTTTTAGAACCTTCTAGAACATTCTAATTTTTTACATTATTTTTTTAGAAAAAAATAATAAATCACGTTATGCCTACTAATTTCTTCTTCGAGTTTCTTTACTATGTGTTTAAAATATGGAGTGGAAAAAAAAAGAAAATAAAGAGAAAGATAGTGAAAATTTAAATTATTTAGAAGAAGTAAAAGATAATCATTACAAGAAATTCATTTAATAGCAACCAAAGTTACACACCAAAATTAATTAATCACGATATTAACTAAATTAAATACTATTTTAGAGATTAAAAAATTATTTGTATATAAAGTGATTTTTATTATTCATAAAAATTTATAAAATGGTTTTTAAGTTGGTATCTAAATTAACTATCAAGATTTTAGCTACTAATATTTTAGATTTCAAATTAGTTTCAATTAGTCTTTTAGAAACTAATTTAGAATATAAAATATTAGTAGTTAAAACCTTGGTAGCTAATAGTTAGATACTAATTTAAAAACTACTTTAAATTTTTATTAATAATAGAAACTAATTTAGGTATCAATATTTTGTGTAGTCTCTAAAATGATTTCTAATCTAGTCCAATAGTAACTAATTATTTTGGTATCTAAAATTAGTTGCAATTTGATGATTTTCTTGTAAGGAATGTAAAGTTAAAAAAATGGAAAAAAAATTGTGCAAACTTGTAAATGATTATATTGATCTAATAAATTTAAAAATATGTAAAATAATATATTTAATAAATTGATCAAAATTTCTTTGTTGATATAAATTAGTTTTAGTAAAATATAATATTATATTATATGATATTATTTTTTCTTTTTATAATTATTTTATGAATTTAGTTTCACTATTATTTTCTTCTCACAGTTTTTATTATTATTGTTTTGTTAACGGATTACATTTTTGTATCTAATTAATTGTATGTGCTACATATTTATGAATGTGTTTTTAATCGATTATATGTTGATTTCTTTGCAAATATTATTTTTATACGAAAAAGAAAGATATAATAATTTAAAGTATTTTTTCATGTTTTTTTATTTTTTATTTTTTTGTCCATATTTTTCTTCGTTCCTATTACAAAGTAGATTTTAAGCATAATTCAACTCCATAAAACTGACTCACCTAACTGACTCATGGTGAGGCTTACACTCACTTATATATAATGAAATATTTTCATCTCTAGTTGATGTGAGATCTCCAATAACTCCTCACTTGTCTATGTAAATTCATCCTTTCAAAGAAATATACTCTTATTATTCTAACAAAGTAGATTTTAAGCATAATTCAACCCCATAAAACTGACTCACCTAACTGACTCATGAGGTGAGGTTTACACTCACTTATATATAATGAAATATTTTCATCTCTAGTTAATGTGAGATCTCCAATAACTCCTCACTTGTCTATGTAAATTCATCCTTTCAAAGAAATATACTCTTATTATTCTAACAATTATTCTTTAAAAAGTATTCTTTGTTTTGTTTTAGACAATTAGAAATAGGATAAGAGTGATATTTCTCAACCTATACTTAGAAGACTTACAATATTCACTTTTAAGAGGGATCACATTGAACGTTCATAAAGATTATGTTGATGTTAATAATCATGTAAAATATTGTACATTTCAAAATGCTTCTTGTAGAGTGTTTCTCTTAGTTTGAAATTTGAAACTTGACAATATATTATAACTGATTGTATTATTTGATATGCAATTACAATTATTAACCTTCTAGATTATATAAGTTTTAACCTCTCTAAATAAAGTAGTTTTTTTAATTTCAAATTGTTTAATTTAGAACAAAATTGGATTGCTAAATTCAAAACAAATATTTATCCAAATGAGCTAGCTAACTTTAACCTCTACAAAACAAACCTTGTTCTCCAACAATTTTCTGAGCCAAAACAATATGTCGTGGGGCACCAGTGGAGAGCAAGACAAAAATGAAGCTTTTGAAGGTTAAAAGAGTTATAATTAAAAAAAGTTGTAAAATGAGTATTTCAAAAAAACTGTAGAAGGAAAATATGGTGTGTTGGACAAAAATATTGTGGTGCAGGAAGTAAAAGCCCCTTGGTCTGCAGAGGCAAAATATTTTAGTCCGACATGTTTTGGTTGGGCATTGAACACATTAAAATGGGTTTCTTCTTGTGTGACCTCGATACTTCTTAAAATACAAAATTACTTTATTGATTTTATTTATTTATTTTGGAATAGGTGATTAAAAAATTATAGATTATAGAATCTTAAATGTATTTTGGAAATACTGAATTTTATAATCTAGAATACCTATTAAATACCTTTTAAATTTTATAATCCATAATATATAGAATTTATAAAGTATTTATGGATACAGAAATATCTTCAAAATTCTCTCATCTAAAAGGTGTAAAAAAAATACATTTTTAAATTATAAAAATTCAAAATGTATTTTTTTAAAACAAAATAATCTTTTCGTCTAACCGGTGCTAAAATAAACTGTCTTTAAAATGTTGTAGAAAATAAGTATGAAATAGTAAGAAGGAATAGGGCCTATTTTATACACAGTTTTCTTTGCTGGTTGTAGTTTCTTGGTACCTAGTATCCATTTTTTAGGGTATGATGACAATAAAAGGTTAGATCTATGCCTTCACCGGCCATTGTTTATTACCTAATACCTAGATACTCACCCTCCTTTGTAACTAAAAAAAATATATAAGGCAAGGCTTCTATAGCTTTTTCATATTTATCCTTATCGGACTAGATAATCAGCACAAAAATTGAAATAAATTTATTCAATAAACTAAAATTACATTATAGAAATTTTTATACTAGTTTAAAAGATTTGGATATTTCTCGATGGGTATACATAGAAAAACATAAACCTATTTTATAATAGTTAAATTACAAAATAGATATTAAACTTATTTTCCGTTAAAATCATTTACTTTAATTTCTCCATAGATATATATTTTCACATAATTAAGCCAGCATGAGCAAAAGCGTGTATCAATTATTCATCTGAACAGGTTTGAGAGTTGAGGACTTGTGAAGGTAGACGAAACCGGTGCTCCACTAAGTATCTCAAAAATACGCTAAATATCTCATAATAAGATAATTAATCAAAAGTAAACATATTAAATATTACAGGCATATTCAAAACACGTTTAAAAAAACATTAGAAAATGAATAATGCTAGATTAGTAGTGCTGCTTTTTCTAGATGTTCTTAGTAAAGTCTTAACAAGTTATTCCACTTAGTGGAATCTAGAATTAGGAAAGATATACATACACGTAACTTTCCAATGATTAAAATGTGGTGCATTTTGAGCTTTGGCTTCCTTCCAGAACGTTGATACTTAATTTGGTCATAATTTATTATAACAGTGTGCAATAAAAAGAAAGGTTTCAAACTTAGCCGAAATCCTGTCCCCAGATTTTGGACCTTTTGCTGAAAAAAAGATGGTGATGGTTAGTGGTGGCAAGAGAAAACGAAGATGATGGTATATTTTATGTTGAATAGGGAACATTGTCACAAGTTGAGCAGCAAAACTTGTTGCGATAATTGAGCTAAAGTTGGGGATGAACTAAAGCAACACTGGGAGGGGTCAAACTAGAAGCTTAGATGATATTTGATAATTCACACATCGAAATTTGGGAACTTAATTCAACTCAAACTGCTATGAGATGAGTCAAAGTGTTGGAACTTGTGGATGAAAATAACATAAATAATAGTGAGTGCTTTATTTTATTCAATTTTTTTTATCTCACTAAACTTTCATTAGTGCCCTTGTTAAGTCATATATTAAGTAGGGTAACAATAGTTTTACTTAGAAATAAGTATCATATCTCCAAGTCGTGTCCTGAAGTACTCTTCACAACATTGACTTGTAAGCTTAAGTAGGGTAAGGGTGACTTAAATTCAAACTCTTTCTCAAAGTGGCAAAAAAAAGTCTATGCATGAATTGAAGCCTTTTTTATTTGTAGGATTTTTTTTCTTGTAACTTAGAAATATTTATTTTTGTAAACGCAATTTGAAATTTGAATATTTTCTAAACCCTTACTCAAATTTTAATTCTTGTCTTCTAGATCTAGTCCTATAGAACTATTTTTTTTTTGTTCTTTCTCAATTTTGGATTGAATTATTATTATTAAGTTATAGAGATTAGCACAAATATAGATTTGATCATCCAAATTTGAATCATAATTATAGGTTATTTAATATAACATCTATAGTATTTTAGTTAGAACTTATAAATGGTATCTATAAATGGTATCTGAGTAACTTTATTTTCTTATTTCAAAATTAAAATATACTTCATTTCTTTTACTTTTTAAGAAACGAAGATAAGCATATTTATAATAGTTGCGTTAAATAAATAATTTTGAAATTATAAATAAATATGTAGTTATTTTGAAGAATAAATACTACTATTTATATTGTTCTTATTTGCAACAACTACTTTCAACCATAATATACCATAATATAGATGTGTTCATTCTCAATCCTATATTGTTAGAGGAATTTAATTAAAACTCATATTTATAGATTAAATCGTTAAACAAGTTAAAATCTCATATTAATTAAAGGGTTGAACTTAAACAAAACCTAAAACCACTAAAGTTCATCACAAAAAAAAGTATAAATAGGTTTCGAGAGGACAAATAAATGATAATTCTCTCATCGAGAAAGAAAAACAAATATTTATATCTCAACTTAGTTGGAACATATTACTTCTCATAAAGAATAGATGTAGTTTTCTACTAATTTTTTTTTTCTGTTTTGGAATTCAAAGTGTTACAGGTTTTTTAAAAGACTTGCATTATTATGAGTGAAATGTGTATTTAAAGTGTTACTTTGATCTCAATTTTAAATAAGTGAAATTATTAGACGTATTCGAAAAAATAATTAATAACACTTTTATATATAAAAAAATAAAAATAAAAATTAAGTTTATAGCCAACAAACATCTAAATAAAAATTTAAAAAAAAAACTAAATTTAAATAAAAAAAGTGTATTGAATATTAAATCACATAACAAAATATAATATGACACAACTTTTTCATTAATAAGTTTAGATAGATTATAAATATATGTTCATAGACTGAACCTGTTTAATCCTTAAATTATGCTAACTGAACCAACAAATCACATCTTAGAAAATCCTAAAATTTAAAACCTACATCCACGCATCCGAGATTAAACAAAAAAAGCCCTTCTGATTGGTTTAGGTTTGCCGCAAATCATTGTTAGAAAAGGGATTGGTCCATAATAATAATAGTTATTATTATCGTTATGTAGTGTAATTATGTTGTTACTATGTTGACTTGGTCTTAAGTTGCTTATTTAAAACTGTCTTTTATTGACTTTATCTTAGTTCTGTCTTTTTCTTATGGGAAGAAAATGATGGTGACTTCTTGAACATTG
Organism: Phaseolus vulgaris; assembly: GCF_051622355.1. Taxonomy (NCBI): domain Eukaryota; kingdom Viridiplantae; phylum Streptophyta; class Magnoliopsida; order Fabales; family Fabaceae; genus Phaseolus; species Phaseolus vulgaris. Next base: position 29,405,737 of record NC_143503.1, read on the forward strand.
AGGTGTTAGATTTCTAAAATGGTGCATACAAAATCAACCATATAATCATAACTCACTCTGCAAGATATTTCTTCAGAACAAAGAAGAAATAATATTACAAACCTCCACCTATGTATACGACAGTCAATAAAAAAATAAAAGATAAGAAATAAAAAGTGAAAACTAAAGCGTTGTAATTGTTATACATTAATAGATTATAAGAAATCCATTTCTAGTTTCTTCATGAAAGATACAGTTATAAAATAGGTTTCTCCACATGAGAATGGAAAATCCATAAAATAGATAAGACTATAAGTTCAAAAATATTATCATATAAATTAAATCCTATCATTTTTACTTATTATTATTTTGTCTTTTGTTTTTTTAATAATTAGAGTTGTCTCTCAAATTGGATTATTCGACTCATTACAATTTATTAAGGATCGATCATTTATTGGATTAACTAAATTCGATTAATTTATCACTCACCACCACCAATTGGTAGCTTAAACACGTTAGTTCACTTAATTTAAACAATTTACATCTTTTATTTTTTTTATTCTTTCATATACTGATTTTTAATATAAAAACTGAAATCAAATTTAAAATTTGTAAAATAACTATGACAATTTTTTTTATCATATTAATATGTATATAATGATTATGACGTGTGTCAATAGAATGTGAGACAATTAATGTATATTTCTACCACCTTATTTTTTTTGGGCATTGCATTTTAAATCTCATGTTTTTAAACCTACATCCCGTATAAAGAAAATTACAATTTTATCCTTTTGAAATTTTGTATTTTATATTCACCTTTTGTATTTTAAAATGTATAATATATTTTTTTTTATTTTTGACTTGTGCATTTGGAAATAAAAAATACATTCTTAAAATACTTTAATTTAAAATACATTAATATCTTTTTGAAGATATATCTGATTCCAACAAAATATATCGAATTGTGCATTTAATAATATATTAATGAAAAGTATTGTCTGAATGAATATATAATATAATTTGAAGTGCATTTCTTTAGGGATAACTTTGTTACTTTTTACCCCTCATTGGGGTGCAAGTTTTAAAACATGAGAGTGAAAAATACAACATGCTGTTCTTTTTAATTATGTTAGAATATTGTTGGAATGCGTCAAAACATTTTTTATAGTTTTTTTTATCATGAGTTGGTAAGTCGAATTTTTATCATACATCCGTAAAAGTTTTACTGTGTTAATTTAGATTTTTCTAAATTTAAACATATTTTTTAAGTTTTTTATGGTAATAATAATAGATGAAAACCTTAAATGAATTACTATCTTAAAATATTATAAATTATAATATATATATATATATATATATATAATCCAAATTAATTTTAATAGTAAAATTTGTGTGTTAAATTTACAGTCTTTTGTCTATATTATTACTAAAAAGGACAAAAAAATATCTTAAATTTTATAAAGATAAAAAAAGTAATATATAAATTTTTTGAGGACATGCTTATATATGAAATTTATAGGAACACAACGCACCTATTAGCAACATTACCTAATATATTTATAGTCCCAATAAAATTATTATATTTTGATTTCAATTCTTATAAAAAAATTATTCGGTTTTCATCCTTTAAAATTTTAAGATTTTATTTTTTACTCTAGCATTAATTACATTAGCTAACAACTGTACTATTAGCAAAACGGTTGAAAATTTATATTTTGTCACACTCACTATTGTTTCATAGATAATGTCAACATTTGACATCTCCAAAAACATATAGATCTCTTAAATAAAAATAAATTAATTTAACTCAAAATAAATTTTAGAAAAGAGAGCAGTAGTTTCATATTTTAGAAGGATAAAATCAAAGAAAAATGTTGGGACCAAAACCAATATTTATTCATTCTACGAAGACTAAAATCATTGATTTTAACTTTTTTAAGGTACTAAATATAAAAATATCAGAGAAAATAAAATAAAAACACAATCACTTTATAAAGTGATTACAGAACTATTTAAGTTAAAATTAAAACAAAAAGGAAAATTACAATTTATAATTTTATTTTGCTCTTATAAACAATAAAATATCAAATACCATAAATCAGATTATTTATCAGAATTTTTTATTCATGGTAATTAAAATGAGTATCAAGGATTTTACAATAATATTGATTGGTAATGAATAAGTATATATATTATTTAAATTTAATTTATTTTAAAAAAAAATAAAATCGGAGACTGGAAAGGAAACGCTGGTTTGGTGTGTGAGCTAAGTCCTAAGCTTGAATTGGGAGTTGAACGGATCTTCTAAGTCCCCCAACCAAACAAATTTTGTGGCCCACTATTATGTCACTCCACATAGGCCATACGCCTGGGCTGGGACCATCATGCTGGCCCATTCTCTTTTTTATTATTATCTTTTCGAAAAGTTACTTATCAATTTCCTATGCTTTAATTGTCTGAGCAATTTTATATAAAAAAAATTGTTATATATTTTTTAATTTAAAATATCATTATTTAATTATTTTCATAATTTATCTAATTACTATATATACATAACTAAAAGTGATGTTGACCTATATCTTAACGATCCTGCATTTAGTTCCTGATATAAAAAATTAAACTAAAAGAGAAATGTTGAATTCGTTAAATGTCTTTAACAATATTACTTGTTTATTTATTTATAATTATTAACTGACGAATACCATAACTGAATGAAAAGATACCTAACTAGAAAAATAAAAAGAAGAATTTAATAAGAAGGAGTATTTTGTATTATGAGGGAAAAGTGGAAATTAGGGAGGGTTTGGTGCATAATTCAAAGCACGTGAGAATTAAGAATGACACTGTGGTTGATTAGTGTGTTTTATGACGTAAGCAATGATTCAACTTCACATCTCCATGTATTAACAAATTTATATATTTTCTGCTTCACCCGCGTTTTAGGTGTAAAACAGAACTCTCCACTCAACCATCTTTTCTTTCAAGTCAAACACCACTACACTTAATCTTATCCCTAATTACTACATTTCTAAACAAAAACTCCTTTTTTTCTACAATTTTATTTTTTTAGTGTTTATGAAGATTTTATTGTGTTTTGTTCTTGAAAATAATTGTTGAAGCTCTACAGGAAAAGATGTTAGAATTACAATGGTGTGGTGCAGATAATTTTAAGGTTTAATTATTTTATAATTTTCGATATTTTAAATTAAGATTTGATTATAAATTTTATTTTATTGAGTATTTAAAATATTTTTTATTTTCAATTAAGTATTTGTAATTTGATTTTGTAATCGTTATTTTTATCTTTTTGTTTTAACTTGTTAAGGAGTTCTTTTGTCTCCATCTCCAATCTCTTTCAACTTATGAGTCTTGGAATGTAAAAAATTGAAGAAAGAAAGTCCAATCTCCTTCAACATATCAGTATTGGGATGGAAAAAAAGTTGGTTGACAAGTTGAAAAAAATTGAAGAAGGAAGAAACTAATTGATAAAATATTTTTAATAAAATTTTAATTTAAAAATATTTAAATTTATAAGTTAGTTAAAACTTAATTAAACCTAATTATATTCTATTGTTGACATGGAAAAAAAAATCTACACTTATTTTATCGGAAGAGTGTAGAAATGCGTTATAATTTTTTACTAATTAGAGTATAGATGATTGGGGTGTTGAGAACGGATCCTATATAAAGAAAGTTGAAAAAAAAGTATTAAAAAATTAAAAATCAAATAAACAAAAAATCAAACAGACTGCAACTTAAAAAAAGGTTTACTTTTAAAAAGTAAATTTAATTCAAATCTTTACATATTTTATTCATAAATTTATAACATCACTTTATATTTATATTTCTTATATATTTATAATCATCAGATAACTTATATCTATTTATGAAAAATATGTTTAATTAAATATAATTTTTATTAACTATTTGAGTTAAGGTACATAAATATAATTTTCAACTTGTGAATTTATATTCGATATAATATTTATTTAATTTTAAATAATATATTTAAAATGTTATACTATTATCATTTATATAGTGACACATAAATGACATACTTTATATTTTACATTATATATCTTACTATTTATTTAATATTAATAAAAAATAGTAGTAAAAAAATTAGGTGTGACTAACCCAATAATCCTGGCAAATTTATAGATGAAAGATGTGTTATACCATGAAAAGCTATGAGTATTTGATTCTTATTCAAGCATCACTGACAAAAGTAATAAAATAAAAATTAATTTTAGAGAAAAAAATAATTAGTTGCTATAGTGATTAAATTGAAAATTATTTTAGAGATTAAATAATTTTTTTTTTCTAAATTAGTTTCTATTATTGTTAAACGGTTTCTAAATTGGTATCTAAGTTAATTAGATACCAATTTAAAAATTATTTAGAACTAATAAAAACTAATTTAGAAATCATTTATTTTTAATTTTTAAAATAATATTTAATTTAATTATTATTATAATTAATTATTTTGATATCTAAAAATTGATTTTTATTTGATAATTTTCTTATATTACATAAGTTTTAGATTATTTTCTATAGTTTAGCAAGTGCATTATTTTTAGTACATATTGTATATAGATTGGGTAATCCTTGTACTTATTATTGATATATTATTGTTAAAAAAGTAGTTTTTAAACATAAATTTATTATTAATTGATTTATGTAAAGTGTTTCAAAACTCTTGTATCTATCAACGTAGAAATAATTAATATAAAATGTTGATAAAAAATAGCATTTATTATTTGAAGACATTCATAATTTATATATAATTAATAGGAGCATTAATTACCTTCTTAACAGTTTATCTCATAAAATGGTTGTTTAGTAAAATATTGAATTAATTTGGTATAAGAATGAGCATCCATTAATCTGGAGCCAAACTAATTAAAATGTTGGTTATCGTCCTAATTAGTATTAAGGAATTGGACAACGAAGTATTGACGTAATTGAATAGTGATTAGCGAGTAGTTTCATCACGTAATAAGAGACTACAAAAGTTATTTTCGGCTTTATCTAAACCTTATATGCCCAACTAATCACGCATTAAACATGGTTTTATTTCCTTTTACTATATTAATTAATATATTTTCGTTAAGTATGAACAAAATATATATTTCTTTTACTTCATTAAGCTACCCTTTTGGCCAAGCACAAAATAGAATCTGCATAATAGACCACAAGTTTTTTCTATCAATTTTTATTTCCTTTTGTTTTCATTCCCTTCGTTCACTAATCTACTAATCAATTTTCCCCAAAAAAACCAGTACATAATTTAGTTGCTTGGTCAGAATGTTCACTGTAAAAAATCATTAGCAACAATGAATAACAGATTTTCATGTAAAAATGTATTTGTATTTTTATTCAAAAACATTCATAGTTATTATATACTTTTACCCTTTTGGTTAATTAATGTTCACGAGAATAAGAGATAAATATTTTTTTATCGACAAAAAATAAATAAATAAATATGAGTCACTTTAGGAGTGATCAAACCCTTATACATCTTGAATACTTAACATTCAATTCAACATAACAAATACGATATCCCCTCGCAAACAGCAAAATAAACACTCGATCAACTTAAAACAAAATAACTTTTTTTTTAATCGAAAACATACATACTAGAGGTCAAGACACCAATCTGAAAAAGAAAAACAAGATGAAGAAACTTTGGAGGTAATCCAAGACCAAACCTTCAATTGAGCCGTGGAGAAGATTTCGAAATAATCGATCACTTCTCCGTTAAAAATGTGTTTATTCCAATGTCGACAAAAAAGATATATATATATATATATATATATATATATATATATATATATATGTGTGTGTGTGTGTGTGTGTGTGTGTATGTGTCATGTTAGACTTAAAATAAACAAGTTGGTAACTCTAGAAATCACAATCGACTAAACTGTCCAAATCTAGTTTAGCTTAAATGAGATTAAGACAAATTAGATTATGTTTAACCGAGTTTAGTTTGACTTGTATTGAGCCACTAGATGAGGTCAGGACCATATCAACATTAGGTAGGATCGATGTCATGTTAAATTGAACTGAATTTACATGGATTTAGATCAAGTAAAATCAACGTCAATCTAATTAACCCAAATTACAAAAATATGAATTTGAGATACAAATTATTTTAAATTTTTACTTTTAAAGTTAAATTTGAATTTTTAAAATTTTAAATAATTTGATTAGTATAGTGAAATTCAATATTTTCAATTTCTTTCAAAATTTCTTACCTAAACATTATACTTTATCATGAAACATTTAAAATTATCGATACTCTCTTAAAATGTCTTATCCAAACATACTATAAGATTTTGAATTTATTACATGAAAAGTATTTGTGTCTAATATAAATAATTGATCCACGGATAAGATTTGATTAGGAGATAAGTACATAATTATAATTTGCAAAACCTAATATAAGACAATAGTTTTCTCTAACCATTGCATTATAAACAACATCTTTCTTCTTAATCTTGAAGATATGATTGATTCCATATACAAGCATAGGTTGCATATGAGGTTTGTTTTATTATTAGCTAGAGTATGATCATAACTAAATACTAATTGTAAAACATGTTTTTCCTTTTAGTGGAAAAGCCAACAAAAGAATCCACTTTCTTTGTTACGGGAAGGAAAGAACTTCCCTACATTTTGAGGAAATGACCTATGAAAGTTGACAAGAGACAAGAGTTGGTCACCATTAACTGTTGTTGACGCATACTTTAACTTGTGGCTGTGAAGGGTCTGGGGAGGCCTTTGAAATGCCTTAAACTTCAAAATCATGCATGCTTAATTATTATTTTTTATTTATAATTAAATAAGTTTTTTCTACTTCCAAATATATTTTTTAATACTAAAATTTTAATAAATATGTTAATTTGATGACATGATTTTATTATTTTTAACTAACACTATATATATATATATATATATATATATATATATATGTGATAAAGTGTTAGTACACCTACAAATATTTGAATAAGATAATGTTAACCCTAATGATTTAAGAATAACAAAATTAATGTCATATGTATTAAATGATATAAAAAATTTCAACACTTTTATTTATTTATATATATATATGTATGTATTTATTTATTTATTTACTTATGATTGTTTCATCACAAAACTTCACGCAAGTGATATGCATCATTGAAAATGATGTACACGGATAGAAAAGAGAAAAGGATTAAGTGCTTCCAATCAAATGCATGTCACTCAATAAAAATTCTGTTCGGTCATTTTAAAAAAATTTAATGTTTAAATTTTTAAATAAGAAGAGTTTCGGATATAAATATGAATAAGTTGTTGAGAAAAAAAACTGTAACTAAAAAAATATTATTTTATGTGTGTACTCTAATCCGAGACTATTTAATTACTGTTGACTAACCCCTCAATAATTTGGGGTGAATTAAGCCCATTATAATGTATTATGTAAATATATGTTTTAAATATTTTAATTTAATAATACATATAATTATACATATTTAATTTGAGTCAGTACATTATATATTACTAATATTATGTGTTTACATATTTTTATATAAATATCTTTGCAAAGTGGGTGGGGCCAGGGACCTTTTGCCTTTCCCAGCGGCTGAAAGGTATATGGACATAATTATTTGAATTTAATTATATTCTTTAAAATCTTTACTATTGTTTGTGATTGGATAAATATAAATCTGATTAATAAGTAAGATGTATTACCTATTACTAGTTTTATATTAAATAATTATTTTTATTTTTATTATATATTAAATAATTATATATTTATGTTGGGTGTTATATATTGTTATATTGTCTTCTATTACAAGTACTTCAATATAAATTTAAAAGTGGTTTGAATCATTTCCTAATTCCAGACAGCCTGTTTAAAAGAAAAGAGGTCCACTAAAAATAAGAGAATACACACTTTTATATAGATATTATTAGAATCTGAACTTTTGTTAGATAACTATTTTAAGTTTTATATAGATATTATTAGAATCTGAACTTTTTAGAGAACTATTTTAAGTTTTATATAGATATTATTAGAATCTGAACTTTTTAGAGAACTATTTTAAGTTTTATATAGATATTATTAGAATCTAAACTATTGTTAGAGAACTATTTTAAGTTTTGATGATAATAAAAAGAAATTTATTTTTTTTATCAATAATAATAAATAAATAAAATTAAAATGGATTAATAGAGATGATTTCGCAACATAATAAAAAAAGCTTAGCAGTATAGATTGGCTACAAAAATAAAATGTGTGATTTTCCAAAAAAGTTATTATATATGGTATTCTTACAACTATTTGATACCAAATGTCTTTTATTAAATTTTTCTTGTTTTCTTTTTTATTCTAATTGTTTTTTTCGGATGTTCGTAAAAGGTACTTGCAAAGATATTCTGACATTCAAATCAGTTCAGGTCAATTTTAATGATTTATTAATTTAAGATGCAGAGTAACATTATCTTTAATCATAAAGTCTCTTCTTATTTATATTATTCTTATGGATCTTATCCTATCACGACAATTACTACATGTCCAATAAATACATAACCATGCTTTGTTGCTCTTAATTAAAATTAGCACACTTAAAATGTGGATCCTTTTTTAACTATAAACATTATCGGACATCCGGTCTATTGATCTCTACGGAAATACCAAGAGATTGCTTACATGTTAACTAGCGAAGACCCAAAATCCGACTACCACTTACGTTTGTTATCAGAATTGTTATAAGAATTGGTATTTTTACAATTGGAGATCTTTCTTATAATTTATGTCCCAAACATAGCTTAAACTGTCTGAAACATATATAACTGGATAACTTATTTATAATTTATCTCTCAGCCATGAATGTGTTCCAAAATTGTGGCAATTTTTTAATTGTATTATAGTGTATTTTTAGGTTTTATAATTTTGTAACATACACAACTTCAGTTTTTGTTACAAATATTTGTAAAGAACAAACTCACGTCTAGTATAATCAACGAATGCCCTATAAAAGAAGTACAAACTTTCGTCCAAGACTAATAATGCAACTAATAACTTTTAATTTTTTATCTTTTTAAAAAATATTAATTAACCTTTTGGAAGAACAAAAGCACAGTGACAATATAATCTTCGGTGCCGTATAGACAAAGGAAAATACTAAGTCAACAATAACAAAATAACAAATAGAAAATTGTTGAACCTGTATCAAATTACTTGACAACTTAATTCAAAGAGATAAAATTTGTAGGATTCAATTTTCAACGACTTTGATTAGTTGCAATGCAATTTTGATTAATTAAAACTCTGAATTTCATTCAAAATCAATTCTAACTAGAAGTGATTTTGAGGGGAAAAAAGGAAATCTTAAACTTAGGGAAAATTTAAATTGTTGTTAAAAATAACATAAAAAATATCTATAATAAAGAAGGATGGAATATAAGCTTTTTTTGTAATCACTTATGATTAATGAAATTCTTAGTGACTAATGTTGAGATAACAGTTATAAAATCATTATATATATATATATATATTATTTTTTCAAAGTTTTTTTTTATTGGATAACACATTTTTTTAATGATCTTAAAAAAAACACTTATTTAAGACACTATTTGACCTGCTGTGTGGTTTTTTTAAAAAAATATTAATATATATAATATTTTATTAAATATGGTCTCTGATAAAAGCTTTTATCATCTAAATTGACATCATACTATTTACAATATTTAGTTTAATTATTTTTAAATATATTTTTTTACAATTTATAATTTTTTTAATACATCATTCAAAAATTAAAGTTTTGGAAACTTTCAACCAAAAATAAAATCAAATTATACCAGCAAATTTTATTTTACAAATTTATTTACGAATCAAGACCGATATGAACTCACTAAGAACAGTAATGAATTTTTAAAAAAATAACACTTGTTTGAAACAAAAAAACTTGGTAAACTAAATATCATTAATTTATAGATTGTTTACTATACTATGTTAAAATATTTCAAAATTAAGAGTATATATGAAGTTTTTATTGACTAAATGTTCCTTTTCTTCCTCTATACAAAAGTAGAGTGCCATTCGGTTTGCACCTTATTTATTCTATTTCAATTACGAATTTCTTAAAATTAGTAAATGTTAGAACAACTTACATGTATTGTTTAGCTCCATTAGTAATTTTGAGTATAAATTTTAAGAATACAATTTTCTTAATATAGAAAATAAGTTATCAGACATTTATAATAGTATTATCTTGATAGAGTGTGATTTATTTTATAAAAAATAAAATGATTGTGTTTTATTTTAAATAGAAAAAGTTATAAATGAACAGTATAAAGTAGATTTACATTAGGATTTAATAACAAACTATCGATGTGATAATTTGTTAGTTTACTATTATAATGATTAATATAAAAATTTGTATGAATAATAATTTGTGATTAGATTTCACACACATTAAATTCTTAAAATATTAAGGAATCTAATTCAGTTGTTTGAGTAACTGATTCAAATTCCTCAACATATTCTCAATTCTTACTTAAAAAGGTATCAAATTCCTAAAATAGTGATTTTGAAAATATAAAATTTATTGTGATAGTTACTACTAATGAAGAATCAATGAAAGATAATGAAGTTGATATTCCCTAATTTCTTTAAATTAAAAGAAGTGTTGTATTAGGGTCATCATTAACATACACTAAAATTAAAAAAAAGAAAACAAAAAGGTGGTATTATTATGTGTTGTTGTTGTTGCAATGGAAAAGATGGCGACAGGTGAGTGTGGTTGGATGATAAGTTTAAGGGCGCAGGTTCATTGTAAGAAAGGGTGGGGAGTGTGTTTCCAACAGTGTTGAGACGGAAGAATATGTAAATGTTGTGTCGTGTGGGCATAACATCGCACATAGTATTCTCAGATACCTTAATGCTGCAATCCAACTTTAGTTCCTTCAATGCCCACGTGGGTTCTCCATGGGCCCCACTTCTTGACTCCTAAGTCATCATCTTCCTGCTAGAATCGTGAACAACAAACATAACACTGCAACAACTCAGACGTGGCTCCACGATAAAAGCTTAAAAAGTCTTCGCAATTCTTTGTTTTCATGTGGAGTCCAGTTATGTACTTCCCTCTTTTTGTACTACTGGAATACGTTTCTCATACCTCTATCTAACGTCAATGGTTCTCACTGCTAAATTTTAAAATAAAAACTCAAAACAAATATTAACATATTCAGCATATATTTGCCTAAGATAAACAAATAAATATAACACATCTTGCTGTATTTGAATAAATTAAGCCATGTAGCATTACCTTAATGCATCCTTCATCTTCGTTATTATAATGACCTAGTTTATTATTTTGGACGATACAAAAAGTATAATACTTTTTTTGTCACATTCCAATAAAAAAAAAAGTCGATTTTTTGCGTGTGTTACTATCCGTTATGAGAACATTGATTAAATAAGAAATAAACATTGTATTTGATCATTGTTATTACATTCTTATTTTTCTTAGACGTATGTGATTTTTTTTCAACAAAAAATTAATTAATTTAAATGGGTTACTTCAAAGATATTTTAACCCTTATAAAAAAAATAGAAAAACAACCTTCACCATCAAACGTAGAAGCACGTGGTTATTAGCTTAGATTGTACACACACGTAATTCTGAAGAAAAGTCTTTCAGCACAAGTCTTATGCGTGATGAAATTTATTTATTAGTAAAATATTCGGTATTTAAACAAAATGTGTTAAGAATTCAAAGTTAACTAAAAATATAATTAGCCACATCACTTTTTTTTATACTATTATGCAAAAATGTTGGTGTTCTTGTAAGGATTGAAACTGTGAGAACCATCTTTCTTGTTGCTCGATCAGTTTTCATCTTTTCTTCATTTCACTAAACAACTTCATTCATCTTTTTCACTAGTGTATTTCGTAAACTTTTGATTTGGATGATATCTGCAAAAGGTACTCCGATACTCAAGTGAACTCTCGGTATTTGGTGTTTAGTACAATTAATACATGATGATGACGTACTTTTTTTCTCAAAATTTGTGACTATTTATATGATTATAAGACTCATTTGTCATTGAGATAGATTAGAATTTTGGATCATAATTAAGAACATATTATCTAATACTTAATCACTATTTAGTCACATTAACCTTTTGTTCAAATTTAATGATATTTTTCCTCTGGATCGATTCAACCTGGTTCCAAAATCTTCAATGATCGTCTAGTTGCGATGGGAGTTTAGTTTTGGATAATAATACATTGACAACCCCAATTTTTTATACAATTACATTACAACTCTCAATACTATTATTTTAATATAACAGGTTGAAATATTCCTAAAGTATACAATTTTTAATTAAATTTTTTTTTATAAAAAGACTATTATTTTAATATTTTTTATATTATTTAATTACAAATTTAATCTTTACTATATATATTTATAAACTCATTATATCAAGCATTATATAACTCCAAAGAGTTTTCAAGCTACCATTTTTCTTTAGTTTTATGATTTATTTGGAATATAATATAATATAATAGAAGGGAACGGGTGGCAAGTTCTAAACAGCTCTTTGTTGGGACCACATGGGATGGTTGTGGTGTAGGCACGCGGCCTACAAAGATACCCCGCCGCCACGACCATCTTGTTTCTCTCTCTACTATTCCTTCACGTTTTGCAACTCACACTCTGCACGTGCACTGCAGGATTTTACCAAAGCACCCCTGAGGGCATCTTGGCTTCCATGGATTGGACTGAAAGTTGGTCATTTTGGATCATAGTGGAGCTCTGTTCGTACGAAATCCAACAAGGCGTGAGACTTGGAATCGTACTTAGGTGGCAAATTAACCTTTATGATCATTAACCATCCTAATAATGGAGCCTTATGTTTTAACTTTTCTATGTTTTGTCGCCAAGGGCCAACTTCAACATTGGGTGCCAATAATACAACACCACGTCTAAATATATTACACTTCCTTTCCACCTCTTTTCTAACCATCTAAACGCTTTGCGGGCTTTGGTTCAGCTCCCATGGACAACCCTTTTCAACTGGGATTACTTATTACTTCTATAATAAATAACACTTTTTAATACGGATTTCACAAATCACAAAAGCCTTCGGCTATGGAATCATTTTTTTACACGTCTTTAGGATATCATATATAATTTAGTTTATTTGTACTATCATGCATTCATAATGCACTCACTACTACTCCTCTCTAGCTACCTTGCTACCTTCTTAGGGAATTAAGATGGCCGGAATCCAAATTAAATAAAAACCGAACATCATTAATAATTTCAAAGAATGAAATCTCATATAAAGAAAACTCAGATTACAAATATTTCCCACACCCCCTCTAAACTAAGGAAAATCAAAAGAACAATAAAAAGATGGTACAAATTAAACTTAAAAGTGTAATTCACATTTTTCTTCCCTTTGCTCTTCATATCCTTAGTTTAAAATCTATGTTCATCGTGGTTCCTACGTCTGTGTCCTACATATGAATTTATTCTATTTGCTTCCTCATTTTTCTAGCTACACATATAATTTTATCTTCTGTAATAGCCCCTTCTGTTTTTTTTTTTACCCTTTTGTAAAGTCCCCGTTACTCCTCCTACCAATGTTTCACATGTTGTCAGTGAGTTGTTGGAACAATAACATGTTTTCAACGTTCCAGAAACCGTTGTATGTGTCCCCATTACTCTGAATCCACGGGGTGTTTGGTTCCATGGATTGGAAATCCAGCTGCTGAGAGAACAACCCGGATGGGCTTGTGATGCAATCCAAAAAGCTGAGTTGATCTTGTACTTGTGGGTAGTAATCAGGATTAGGGTTATTGTTATTGTTACTGTTAACAACCGTAACATTATTGTAGTAATCCTGAGTCAACTCCGACACAGGTGAAACCTGAGTCCCAAACGAATCAGATGATGCACCAGTGCTACTGTTTTCTGGAGTGTAACTTTGTGAACCACCGAAGTTGTTGTTCATAATTGCTGGACTCAACATCATGTTCCCACTGTGCACCTCAAAACTGTTGTTAAGGTTGTTGTTGTAGTTGTATGTTGTATTATTGTTGTTGGTGATGGTTGTAGTAGCACTGGCAGAAGCCGTGGGAGAACCGGCGGTGGCGGTGGCGGCGGCGGCTTGAATGCGTTCCACCAGCCTCGGCATCCAAAGGTAGCGCATGGCATCCTTGAATTGCTTGCTATTCACGTCACATTTGAGTTGTTTGGCGTGCTTTTGAACACGAGTTCTCCAATAATTCTTGATCTCGTTATCAGTTCTTCCAGGCAAATATTGAGCAATTTTAGACCACCTGATGAATAAATATAAAACATCAAACAATCATAAAAATCTGAAAATATAAAAGCACGGCGAATAATTTAATTTAAAAACTGGCCTAATGGTTGGTTGCATGAATATATACAGTTTTGAAAAATGCTAAATGCAATTGGTGTTTATGTTTATAAGCAAGATAGACAGAAGAAACAGAAATGATGTGATGAAAAATAGAAAAAAAGAAAAAGGTAGAAGATATTTATGTAAACAATGGATATTTGATTTTTTGCATACCGGTTTCCCCAGCGACCATGGAGCTCGAGAATGAGAAGCTGTTCTTCAAGAGTGATGTTGCCACGACGAACATCAGGACGAAGATAATTCAACCATCTCAATCTGCAACTCTTGCCAGTTCGTTTGAGTCCTGTAACAAAAGAAATTGCTTGTATTGGTAAAGTCTTGAGGTTGTAATGAAGGAAATAAAGAAAGAGCATTTTGTTTTTCCTTTATGGTACTTTATATTTTGAGTGTGCGATTTGGAGTTGTGGTATGAATTTTCACACCTCTTTTTTCTATTTTGGCAAATGGGGATGCGGCCAAGCAACTATCGACAACCTATAATTACATATTTCATTTTATGCCCCCACCACGAACAAGTATATGCCATTATAAAGTCCTAGCCAAAATAATCCACTACCATATCATGATGCCCTTCTACATATATATTAGAAAACCGCAAACTTTGGCTTTTTCACCCAACAAATTGATTGGTGACGAAACGGGACGAGAGGAGAAGAGCTTTTCATAATCATAGAGGTGTGAAAGATAGAGAGCCAGTGTTTGAAAAAAATAGTGGAACCAATTGGTGTCAACAATTGCAATCATCAAATATATATGTACATCACTAGTAGTAATACATATTATATTGGGATGAAAATTGTAAGAAAGAAAGAAAAAAAGTTATGTTATGTTACCAGCTGAACGTGCAAGGGAATTCCATCGACCTTCTCCGTGATTGGCAATGTAATTGATGAGAGCAAGATCTTCATCGACGGTCCAAGGACCTCTTCGAAGATCTATCTCGTCTTCACTTTGGACTATGGTGCCTGTTGAGTTGCTTACCCTTCCTTTCACTTCCATGAGTCACCCCACTTGGATATAACTTTGATTGATTGATTGATTCCAACCCAAAGCAACAACAAAGATAGCTTTTGATCTAAGAAGTGTGCTTGAGTTGAAGAGGTAAAGAAATCAAGAGAGAGAGAGAGAGAGAAAGAGGGTTTTGGCTTATTACGAAGAGGATAAAGAAGGGTGGGGGCTTTATATAGATACTCAAGCATGAAGCTTTGAAAATTGGCAAAGAAAAGAAAAAATAAAAAATAAAAGAAAGAAAGGAGAAAACGATGGAGTTGGAAGGGATGATGAGAGAGAGAGAGAGAGAGAAGAAAGTAAGGTGAAGTAGTAAAAAGATAATGATTTAATTAACCAAAACTTAAACTAATATTACGAAGAAAATTATTATTATTATTATTATTATTATGGCTTGTAAGTAAGAAAAGGCTACGAAGTTTGACGCTATAGTTTGACTTTTCCGGCTTCGTTGTGTGCGCGCGTGCGCTCTGTAACTCTATCAGTTGTTACGTGCTCATAATACTATTTTGCAGCCCATTCTTTACACGGTTAATCAATTAGAAATGAAAAAAAATTATATATATATAACTTTTTAATAAAAAATATTTATTACTTTATTCAATTGCTGCCATTAGAGTTGTAAGATTGATTTTTTATTGTTAGTACAGAGATGTAGGAATTGAATATTATGATCTACGGATTATATATATATATATATATATATAAGGGATGATATATTGAGAATTTTATTCACAATACAAAGTATTTTTATTATTTTATATAAATATTAAAATTTTAAATAAAGAAAGAGGGTTATATACTGTTAATATATTTAAATTATTAGAATAATATTAAAAATTCTACCTAAATTAGAAATAAGAAAATTTAATAGTTGAGAGTCGTATAAAATTAGGTAAATTTTAGTTCTTAGTATATGAAGTGTCGTGTCTATTATTTTGATCAGTAACTAATATCTGTCAAAAATTCTCTTATTATTATTTTGAATCTTCCTTTCAATTTTCTCTTCATATATAGAACTCAAATTTAAAAACTTATTTGATCAGTTGTATTTTTCTGAATGATATTTTACTAGTAGTACTTTTGTTTGTTATCGGTTTATTTAAATAGTTTTGTAGAAATGTTTCTCATGTAAAACTCCTGTTGGTTTGTTATTTGTGTCAATTACTATGACGGGAAATTTGTCTTTCATATAAACTGTACTTAGTTTAACATTTAAGCGGCTTTTGGTGAACAAATTATTTAAGAAAATGTTTTTCTACTAAAAAAATTGACTGATATTTCGACAGTTCAAGGGATGATTTGCTATCAGAAATAAAATACGCACAAAAATATAAATCCAAAAATCAAGTAGTGATAAAGTAATTAAACAAGAAGAAATAATAAAAAATGAATTAAATGAATAAAAATCTAGAAATACTTTTTTTTTAAATAAACGTCACAATTTTGGTAAATTATAAAGTTAATATTAAATTATATATCTTCGTATTAAATACATTCAAAAGAGATTTTTCATTTATAATTCAAGTTCAAGTGAATGTTGGGGTTGTTGAGTGATCCTCTATATCTGTTTTTCTTCATAAATTTATGTTTCCAGATATTCCCCCAATGACTTTGCCCCCCTAGGATTCTAAATGCTTATTCCTCTCCTTTATCACAATTAAATAACCTGAAAAAGTTCAATATCGTAATTAAGTGATGCTTTAATTTTAAAAATTTATTATAATTTAATTGTGGGGCCACTTATAATTAATAGTGGGACCAAAATTTAAATTTATTGCAATAATGATCCTATTCCCTTCCATGAAAAATGGTCCGTGAAAAAAAAATATGAGAACGATTTCAGTTGTTTAAAATCGGTCAATATACAAATTACATGAGTATCTTAATATAAGAAAAATAACTTTACATATATAGAATTTCAATGAAAAAAAAATTGTAAAAAAAAATATTTTTTAAAATAAGTACTATGTAGCGGGAAGCCATGTACTTTCAAAATTTATAAAATAATTAAAAATCAACTCAAGTTTTTTACTATAATTTTTTTCAGCCATTATTTTTTAATTAGAAGACTAAAAAAATAATCTCACTTATAATAATATATTTATCGTTAGTTTTACCATCAATTCACTTATGTTATAAGAAAATATAGTTGAGTTCAAGAAAAAGTGATGAAAATGAACTATTTTTAAATTTTTTAAATTAAATCTTTATATTTATCAAGTAATTTCAATATGTAGTAGTTTCCATCATTTTAGATAAGGAACAATTAAGAATAAAAATAATACATAGATATTATATTTAAGAGGGAAAATGAAGTGTTTGTAATTTTTTATACTTATTCACTTTATGTAAGAGCTCTATTCAGTTGTTGAGTTAAACTCACATTATAACAGACTCAAACTTACACACACACACACACATATATATATATATATATATATAAATTAATATATAAAACCATTAAAAAATAGTTTCTTTTCTATATTTGACATCCATAAAACTTTTGTACACATATAGAAAAAATTTGACACCCACAAATATTTTCTAAAATTTGTTGGCAAAGTAGTTTTGGAGAGTTGTAAAAAAATTAAATTATCATTTTTAGTTAATTAAAATTATATTTTAATATGTTAATTTTGATTTATTTGGAAAATAATCGATTAAAATGCTCTTTTAGCATATTAAAATAGAATAAATTAAAATCTTCTAAAAACACTTAAAGTAATTATAATTGATTAAAATGAAATTCTAATAAATTAATCGAACCATTTTAAATATAGGTAAGAATATCAATATTAAAACATCTTTTAATCAAATAAAAATATTTTATTACCAAAATAAACTCTAAAACATCTTAAAAAAACTTTCTAACAATAATTAAAAGATCAAATTAATTAAAGAAAAAAAGTATATTCAATCCAAATTAACACAACACATTCGGTAGACACCTCTAAGTCTTCAATATTCATCCTCATTAACACAACACACTTCATAGACACCTCTAAGTCTTCAATATGCATCATCATTAACACAACATATTCCATACACACCTTTAAGTCTTCAATATTCATCCTAATTAATACAACACACTTCATAGACACATGTAAGTCTTCAATATTCAAGAATATTCATCTTCAATTAGTAATTAGACTAAACTTGAACAATTTCAGTATAAATTCCTTCTTACATAATCCCGGTAACATACTCTATCAGAAAATTAATAAACAAAAACTAATTTTAGAGACCAAAATAATTAGTTACTATATTGACTAAATTAAAAATCATTTTATAAACTAAAAAAATTAGTGGTATCTAAAGTAGTTTTTGTTACTAATAAAAAATTATAAAGTAATTTTTATTTTAGAGACCAAAATAATTAGTCAATATAGTAGTCAATATACTAACTACTATATTGACTAAATTAAAAATCATTTTATAAACTAAAAAAATTAGTGGTATCTAAAGTAGTTTTTGTTACTAATAAAAAATTATAAAGTAATTTTTAAATTAGTATCCAATCACTAGCTATCAAGGCTTAAGCTACTAACTACTTTCTATTCGAAATTAGTCTCTATTAGTTTTTTAGAGACTAATTTATAATTTAAAATATTAATAGTTAAAATTTTGATACCTAATTTAGATATCATTTTATAAATTTTTGTTAATAATAAAAAATCACTTAGATACCAATAATTTTTCAATCTCCAAAATAGTATATAATTTAATCAACTAATTATTTTTTTATCTATAAATTTAATTGTTATTTAATGATTTTTTTTTCTGCAGTTACATAATTGTGATTTTGTTTACAGAAAACTATGAAATTTTATTTAGTATTTTCTATACATTCTTTTTAAGTAATATGATATTGCTGTAAAACATTTATCAATTCTATTAATTATTAATATTTGCCAAAAGAACTGAATAATATTTGTTAACATTTTTTTTAGCAATGTTTATTTATTTACAAAATTTGAATCTTAAATCTTATTTACAAAATCTGAATATTTATATTCTATGTAGTCGTTGCAGTGATCTCAGATCACACCACATGTACTTGGGTGATTCCGTTTTTTTTTTTCTTTTTTTTTTTTTTGCTTTTTCGGGTGTAAAAGGTTTCGGGATTTCTTTTATAAAATAAGGTAAAAATTAGTTTTGTAATTTAGAGAGTTGTGCAATATGTTTAGATGAGATGGAATGTTAAAGAAACTTACACTTTAGTGGTGAGATTTTCATGATTTTTTTATAAGAGTTCGAATACTCTTAAATTAATTTTTTTAATTAATTAAGTTATTTATTATTGATAAAAAAATTGTAGTCACCTATGTTTTATACATTGATTTGTAGACTTTTTTTTGTTTGGAAGAATATAATTTTCTCCTATAATAAATTTTGGAGTACCATCCAATGTTACCAAGCAGCAATTCTCAGGCAACATCATGGTCCTGATTTAATTTTTGCAATGAAAATAAGGATTATAAAATCTAACATCTTTGTCATAATTTCAAAGGCCAAGGTTTCTTCTACACGTGCTATTAACTAGGACGGCTACAATAAATTTTCCATTTATTCCTTTGAATTTCGATAAATTTAAATGAGGGAACACTATCAACTAAATCCCAGTTTAGAGTTACTTGATTAGTTTTTTTTTCCTTCTCATTCGAGAATTACGTATACGATGTCTTCGTATTAATTACAATCACTTCATTTACGTTCAAAGTATTCATATTTTTCTTCGTAGAGAGGCTAAGCTTTCTATTTTTCATTAAATAATGTGATATTTTTTGGTACATATATAATAAAAATGTTAGTATTTAAATTTTTACGGTTAAATCCAAATAACTTAGATTTAAACTTTAAAATAATTTTTATTTTATAAAAAAAATTAATAAATAATAAAAATATTTAAGAAATATTTAAACTCTTATAAACACGTCAACCTAAAATTATAAACACAAGAATAAAATTGAGATACAAACCGATACAACAATCCAAAACTATTATAATCTAACTAATATTTTTTGATAAATTTCATATAAACTAGTGGCTCTAAACACTCATTAGAAAAGGGAAAAACTAATTAAAACAACTTTCAGAAAAACTCATAACAATTTTTTCGAAATAGGATCTTACATTAGCATCGTGGAAAAAAATGGTACCTAGATTTCATTCCTTTCCAAATAAGGTAAGCCGTTTAGGAGTATAGGCTGAATTAATTTAATTGTTAATTTTTTTTTTCAATTGCTTTAATTAGTAAAAATGCTACTATAGATTTCTTCTATTAATACCACCATGCCAGTACATTGGTAGCAGTCAATTGGAATGGACCACAAGAATATAGATCATAAAGTAATCCCACTTTATATTTTCTAGATAAAAAGGCTAATTAAATTTAATCGCACGGCTTTCACTGCTTAAAATATTAGAAAATAGCAGCAAGAAGCAAAAGAAAGAGTTTTTTTTTTGCTCTCTTTTTCCCTTTAAACAATTAGGGTGAAACGTGCCAATAATTGCAGTATCCCAACACAACTAGAGGGAAGGAAAACAAAAATTGAGTTACGTATTTATACCCTTATGATCCATATGAAAATGATGCATATTTTACGTACCGACCAGTATTATGCTACATATTCATCCACTGAGGCTGCTAGGGTTACGGGCTGCTTCATTAGTTTAAATCAAAATGAGGAGATTTTTTTATTGCTAATTGTTATTTATAAGTATTTTATGTCCCTTAATCTTATTATATAAGCCAAGTGCAAAGTGGGTGGGGAAGAAATCTGGAATTCCATTGAATTTCGACATGTATTAGATGCTGGAGAAGGGTGACATGTCTCTTAAAATATTGCCACAAGCTCAGATTTTATATGCTTTTGTGTATATATAAAAATTGAGTTTTGTTATGGACCACCGTATGATTATTATCTGCTTGCAATGTGGAGTTTTTAATGTGATCGAGGGAAAAGAATGATGCATTATTCCATTGATTCGTCCATTTTTCTCGAATTAGATTTCAGAAATCATTTTCTTTGGATAAGATTGCAAAGTCTGAAGGACAAGCTGTATTGCTGGGTGCGTCGAATCTACATGCATGTGTATTAACTACTATATAATAAAACTTTATAATATAAGTATTTCTTAATATATATATATATATATATACGTATGGGTGATTATGATCACACGTATGCTCATGAATGGCACTAATTTTTATTACACAACAATCATGTGGAATCAGATGTAAAGTTTAAACATGCACTGTGTCGGATAGTGTCCACGGGATTTCTGCTACTTTTGTGGTTGAGTTTTATATTAGGTCTCAAATAATTCTCTCTCAGGTTTCATATTACTTTATCAAGTTTTCTTTTCTCACGGGATTCCCTTCGATAAACAGAACTAGTTAATTTAATTTTTAAAACTAATTTCATCACGTATAAAATGAAATAAATTTAATTACTTTAAAAAAAAATTCTAAAGAAATAGAATCCGTGGTCGGTGGGCATGACAAAGAGATTGATTGTGGCAGATTTTATCCTCTCCATTCTCCATAGTGGGTTATTTTATTATTCATAAAAATTTAAACAAATATTAAGAAATTAATAAATTTTTTTATCAACAAAGAATAAATAAAATAAAATGAGACACTTCAGATGTCTCAATCTTTATATAAAACTCCAAAAATAAGTTTCCTATCACCTACCAACTAAGGATCCAACAAACATTGCACTTATAGATCAAGATAAAATCTCAGTATGAGATATAGAAACCCAACAAATACAGTTGCATCAACCCACCAACAATTAAACAAGGTCTTTGCCATCAGGCTGAAGTACCATAACCAAGTGCCAAAGTCGACAAATCAATACAAGACACAACATCCAACAACTAAGTCATATATTTGTACCAGACTGAATTGTACCAAATAATCAAGTGTTAACATCAACAAACCGATCCTACAAGGAGGATACATAAACCAAAGATAACCTGCAAAACGCCCATAACAACTTCTCAAACTGGACACAACAATAACAAAAAATACCACGTATCTATTTTTCGCAGCTCAAAACACCATAAAGATTCTAAAACCAAACCGAAACTGTGGATTTAAAATTGCGGTAAGAGGAGGTGTGTAGAAAAAACATGAAACTATCAACGTGTTGGCCTATTGTAAAGTATAGTTTAGGGCGTATACTTAATATTCCATTAGATATTTTAAAAATAGGGAATGGTTTATACTTTTAATCATACTTTTAGAAATGGTTTGCAAAATTGATATTTCATTTATGGAAAGGAAAAAACGAAGCATGTTTCAACACGGCTATAATGAGTTCTTATTGGATTATTTTACACTATTTGTTGGCACACTTGATGTTTTATTTATTGTAAGAGAAGAAAAAAGAAGCAGGAAAGAATACATAGGGTATAAAATAAAGCACTACATATTTTAATATAGATATTAACAGAAGAAGATTGAAAACTATGATCTACTTTGGTTAAATAATGTGGTTTGTTCCTGTGGATTAAATGGACGTGTTAGCTAGGTAGCTAGGTAGGTTGGTAGGGGCTTTCTTTAAAGTCCCATTAGTTGCTCTCAAAAGGAAAATGGGATTCCATAAAATTGATGCTTCATTGGTTCTTATATATTCTGCCACAACTATTGCTGTTATTCATCAATTTCTGTTTTGGAATGTTCTTAATTTCCCTACATTTGCACCACCTTCTCCAATCTGATTTAAGAATGTTGCATTTCTAGAAACCCTTTTAAGTGGAATTTTCATATTATATGTAGTAGAATGTTAGAAGCCAGATAGTGTTTTTTTTAAAGAATTTTAGCAGCATATGTATCCCACTGTGTGGATGACAATTCCCATTAATGTGATGGTGATGTCAGAATGAGTCCATAATTGATTCTGAGTGATAAAATAAAGAAACCCCATTAAGCACTGAAGCTGTTTTCCAATTATCATCCAAAACAGATCAAAACTAAACAGTGCTGCTTATATTTAACTTTCTGTTACAGTAGGAAGGGCAATGATTTGCCTTCATCACAAAGTTCTGAGCATATTACTGTACTTACATCACATCATATGATAACACTCAATAGGGCAATACCATCAAACAAATTTAAAGAAAGAGTTACCCATCTTTTCTATCTTCTCAAGGATGGTAAGAATGAGATTTCTACAAAGTTACCCACCACATTATATATAAGATATATAGATACACACATATAATTTTTAAATACTCTCATTTGAAATTTATCTAAATTAAATTTTATCAATTGAACTTTATTAAAATTGCTTATATTTTTTAAAATACTATTTATTTTTATATTATCTTGTTACATTTTATTTTATTATATCATAACTACTTAATAAGTCTTAAAAAGTTAATATTTTTTATTTGTTACTAGTCATATCTCCAATTTTAAAGATAAAAAACTAATTACGTTTAAAAAAACTTTTTATTTAACTATCCTTCGTCATATTCAAAAAGCAATTAAAAAATTAACTCAGTTAATTAACTGACCTTTTTTTAATCATAATAGTGTGAAATTAGTTAAAATTTATTTATTTATTTACTCACAAGACTATAATTGTATTATTTATACTTGAGTATCAATGAATCATTACTAGCTTATATTATATCATTTCATATTCTTTTGCCTCTTGCCTTTTCTAATAATTAATGTTATTTTATTTTAAGTTGTGTTGGGATGGGGAGGAGAAGTGTGAAGATTTGAAGGAGTAGGTCTCTGAAAATTTGAGAGGAAAGTATGAAAAAAAAATGAGTGTGTTTGAATTCAGGTGTGTTAGAGTGAATTTGTTAAAAAAATTTATTGAAGTTTGTGACTGATATGTGATGGTGTAAGAATATTTTAATTTCTTTAAAAATGTAAAATATAAGATTATAAATTTACCCTTACATTTAAAAAATCAGAATAATCAAATATAAAATATTTACATTTAGGTGAATTAAAATTATGTAAGTTATTTTCGATATCATTCAATAATTAATTTAAAAAAATATATAAGTTACTTGACGAAAAATAATTTACATGTAAATGTAAATTATGAATATATGTAAAAATAATAAATTATTATATAAAAATAAATAATTTAAATATTAATGAATTCTAAAACTAGAATTAGAAAATGATTTTATATTAAATGTAAATAGTATTATTATATTTATAATTATTATTATTATATAGTTTTTTATTATAAATAATTAAATATTTTGTATGAATATTTTATTTTATTATTAATTTTATTAATTATTATTATTTTATTTTATTAAAATATTTGTATTAGTTAAATTTATGTAATAATTAATATATATAAAAAGGGTAAAAATGAAAAAATCACAGTGATGAGAGCTTTCCTTGACCTTCTCTGCGTAAATCCCTAAATTCGTGAAGAGTAAATCACTAAAACAAATAGATCCTTAGTGCTCTTACTCTCCTAATTCTACCAATTTTTTCTCTATATTTTTGTAATTTATCGACGTATCGATATTGGGTCTTAAAAAACAAAGAAAATACAATGATAAATCACTAAAGGGGAATATAAGAAGGCTAGGCAAATTCTCCAGCAAGATTAAATGCTTCCCTTTCCTCTTGCAAAGTTTGCTCTTAATCTTATCAAGTAACAACATTCAAAATTGATTTTTCCAATAATTTTCATCTACTAATAATCTTTAAGTATTTTAAAGATAATGGACTTTTGAGTACCCAGATTAGATAAGTAAAAATTATAAAAACTTACTCTAAATCCTAATTTTTATAAGTCATCATCATTTAAATAAAACTTACAATAAAATTTTATAAATAAAGGCATGAGTATTAGAAGAATACACGAGTTAAAAACACTTGCACGTATGTAATATTTAAAAAAAAATACAGTAAAGTAGATGCCTTTAAGAGAGTTAATGGTATGTGAGATACTACTTGTTATTACTTACTACCATTTTGTAGAAATAAAAATATAAGTTAATCTCTTATCCTCTCCGTAAGAGGTGTTTAACATGAACGAGGAGGAAAGCTTGTAATGTTTCAAACCATTTTAAAAACAATCTAATATCTTTATGATAAAGAAATAAAATAATGTTAATTTTTCTATTATTTGATTAATTATTGATATCAATATTATTTTCATAACCAATTATTGATGTCCCGGATAATCTTTTAGAGATTAAATTATTCTCACTAATTGTGTTTTATTTTTAAAGATAATAAGGAAGACTATGAAGCGTTAGGGACATGAACCAAAAGAGATCAGTGTGAACCCATAAAAGTGGATATAGGAGCATTGTGTAAAGCAAAATGTTTGTGGCTTAGTTTTATTTATTTTTTCTTTTCTCTCTCATAAATTGACAAGAGAGGTCTATAGGAGTCTTGTTGTCTTCAGAAAAATCTATCTTTTTTTTTTCCTTTTATGTTTTATTTTGCATATTATTTATAAAAATGCTGAGCAGATATGTTTGTGATAGTTTAATATTACTAATGTTCTTTAAAAAAATATCAATACAATTATTATTATATTAAATTTTGCTCTTGAAATTCCTGTCTTTATTAAGAAGGAGAAAATTGTTTGAGTGGACAAGTTTTTCAAAATATTGTTTTTATCATTTTTTTCAGTGAAAGTTTTAAATAAACTTCTTCATTATCTTGTATTGTAGTATAGTACATTATTTGGATTAATTAAACAAAGAACAACATTATCATATATAGTGTAAAATATCATGTTGTTTTGGCATACAAATGCTGACTTTGGTTACCTACTGAGTGAGAAAATGCTAAAGTTGAAACAGCTTCTTGTCTCATTTTTCTTGTTATGTCTACAGAAAGTTGTATAAACAAAAAAGTTTTCTAGATTGTCGCAAAAACATGAGTAGAAATATTAGAAAGTGCATCCATGCACCCTTTCTTCTCCCATCAAAACTTTATTAGTGTGTTGATATCAAAGTTATCGATCAAGTTTCAAATTCAATTTTGATAAGATTAGTTTGAGATCGAGTTTTGAAATAATTAAATGTAGATATATTTTTTAGATCCTATGGTAAAATCATTTCTTTTATTTCTAACACTAATATTTATTTAATTATTTTATTATAGTGAATTTTATATTAGTATCTATTCAATAATTTTATTGTATTGACTTTTATATCAGTTTAAGTGATAATCGACATGGTATGTGTAGTTTTAAAAAAAATAACTTTTGTTATAAGTGTCTCCCAATTTTTAATTGAAAGGAATTTGAATCGGCCTAAACAAATATTTTGTAGTAAAATAAAATTTTAATATTTAATCAAAATAGTAAACATAAACATTTACTAGCTAATATTTATGTGTGGTAATTAAATAATAAAATGTATAATTCAAATAATATTTAATATTTATCTAATATATAAAAATAAATAAATAAATAACCAAATCTTATTATTACTTTGAAGTGGTGATGGGAGAATGAAGGTAGCTACAATTCCTTCTTGGTAGAAGTTAGGGATGTCAACATGGACTAATCCGTTTGGTATGGGTTCATTTTGCATTGTCCCGCAAAATGTAGGTCAAATTGGTTTATCATGTTTAAGTAATGCAGGTTCAATTTCTTGGTCTGCCCTACATAAAAAAAATTCATAAAAAGAATATTGATTTCTTTATAATATATATAAAAGTAGAAGGAGATTATTTTTAATTAAGGTGTTTCTTTCTGCATCCCATAAAATTACTTCTTGCACTTCATCAATTTTAAAATTTAATTTTCATAATCTAAAAGTCAATTTTAGAAATAAAAATTTAGAAGAGAAAAAAAATTCCAAAATAACCATTTTGAAACAACTATTTTACCTTTCAAAATTCGAGTTCTGAAATTTATAGGGTGCAAGAAGAAATTTGAGGTATTGTTCGCTTTGGAAATCTCCTAAGCTCCGGGGGGAGTGATTCCCCCTTAGTTGAGGGGTTAATTAAGGTGATTTTAGAGATCGTGCTCCGTCACGGTTTTGTCCTTAAAAGACGTATTGATAAGTTGAGAGATGAAGTTGTATTTAGACTGTCATCGACCTCAACTCCTGAGCGATATGAAACTATATTAACGGTATCGGAACTATATTATTGTTCCCTTTTCATTGTTATTATCATTTATCATTATTTTAATTTTATTAAAATTGAATGCGATTAATGTTTATCCTACTGTTATCTTATGACATTTTATTCCGCTCTTATATTTTATGGTATCTTAAGAATCAAACGAATAAGATTATTTCGCTAAAAAAATTATCGGCATAAGATCGCTATATAAACTTGTATGACATATTGTAAGTACATTTATATTCATTACATAAAGTTGTAATTTAATTTTAGTCATATTGTTAAATTATTATTAGTATCTATTTTTTACAATCATTAATATTGTCATCATCATAATTATTTTTATTATTATTAATTATTATTTTAATTTTATTATAATAAATCTTAAATTTATTTTTATTTATAAAAAATAAAAAACAATTTAGAAGTGTTTCTACCAACTATAAAAAATGATCTTTTAAGCGTCTGTTCCATCCAAAACGTACTTGAATCTTTAGAACTAATACCATCCTGATGATGTGGACCAAACCAGAAGAATCATAGCATCTGCCTTCAGTTAAACATAAACGAAATTTATCTTAATGTTTAACAACACAATTGATTAATCTAAAACTAAATTACTTCTAAAGTGTTATTGAAGATCTCACATCAACTAGAAATAAGAGTCTTTCATTTTATTAAGTGAGTGCAAACCTTAATTCTATGAACCGATTTTATGGGATTGAATTGGAATTTAAGTTCACTTCGTAACCAGATGCGTTTAAATTCAGAATGAAAATAAATGAAGTAAAATGGCATCCAATTATGGATTGAAAAGGTGTTAAAAGAAGAAGCCGTCAAAGCAAAGCAGAAGAGAAGAAAAGGACGAGCACCAGTGTCGGGTCCCCTGGACGCACGCCTGAGCTTTGGAACAAAATCATAACATTAAGAAAACAATATTTTTAGGCTAAGCGTGAACCCTATGTTACCCATTCATCGTCTTTGCCATTTTTTTATAAAAGCATACGTAACTATGTTTGTCTCGAACTCTACATTTCCATATCCATTCCTAAATTAAATAATTAGTGCTTCCTCTCTCGTTTACAAGCACCCCTCTCCTATATATGCTCTTCCACCACATTCTCTTCTTTTCTTTCATTGCACCCACCAATAGCAAAACCCTAGGTCTTCGTCAATTTAATCTATTATATATGTATATATCAATTTCTACGTCTATCTCTACGTATTCATCTCTTTTGATTTGTCAAACGCCTCAAAATTGGAGGCTTTACCATTATCCACATACCTTTTGAAGTTAGAGTTCACACTGTGTATCATATGGGGTGGTGGTGATTGGAAGTGGCACATGTTGAGTGCTACTTATGTTATCTAGTGACACATGTCTATAGGGCATCTTGGGGTGATGTGGGGGACCATTAACAATCTTTTATGTTGGTAACGTTTCACAGAGGGATTGGGTCATGCTGGTTATCATTGGAAAGTTGGTTATGAAGTATATAGATAATTGGATATGGTTTCACATAAAGTGAAAGGTTCAAGATCTTATGCTTAAAACCCTAGAACCGACTAGAACGTTGTACACCTTTGTGTGTGTGTGTGTGTGAGTGAAGGTAGGTACGTTGTTTTTTTATTTGTTTTTTTGTTGGATTTGTTGTTTGTTCGGATCAAAGGTTGAGAAACGAGAAGGTTATAAGAAAGCATCCATGGTTACGTTCTGGTGTGGAAATTTGACCACCAGCTGGAGCAGTAACTGTCATATTTGTCATTTTACTTGAATCCGATGCATGGCCAGGTCACCATACCCCACATTCTCACTATATTTCATACATGCTTCAAACTTCAAAACATTATATATTGATGATCTTAATTATAAGATTAATCACTTCTCGTTCTTCTGATATGTGAATAAAATACAATATAGTTAGTGGGTAAAGTAAATGAAAGTATAAAAAATGGGTGTGTTTCGAGAGATAATATTTTTAGTACCATTCATCTGTTAGTTTTGAAGTCGGTGATTTATCATGATTTTGTTTTAAAAGACACTTCGATAAAAATATATAAATTATTTAGTTCGATTTATGAACGATATGAAATTATATTAAAAATATTATAAAAGAGTGTATTTTTCTTAGGAGAAAATGAATATATATTGACTATAAGTAGGTCTAGTAGTGGGAGAGGTATATACTCACGAAAATGCTCTAACATGACCCTAGAGAGAGAGAAAGAATTTACGTTGCTAAATTTAAGTAGAGAAAGCAAATATATTATTTATCATAGAAAGTGGAGTTTTGAAAATGTTGTATATATAGTGATGAAAAGAAAGTGTGGTACATAAGTTATGAAATAACTATTTGTCTATTTCTTGAGAAAAAAGTTGTATCCATGTATAAAAGTTGAAACGCTTTGTCTTTTTCAATTTAATCTTGTCCTTATCTTTTCTTCTTCTTTCTGTGCTACCTAACATGTTTTTATATGGGACGAAATTATAACAATTAAAAAAAATGCTCAATTTCCCCATCCCTTGTTCCTATTAATTCACACTCATGGTTCTATCTTTTTACCACGTGATTTTTATTGTGGTGTATTTCACTCGATAATACTATATCTTTTAAATTGTCTTCATATTAACTCTTTAAATGCATTATAAAGAAAGTATTAAATTAAAATTTGATATATTTAACATCTGAAAACTGTGGGGGGAAAAACTTGATTCAATTTAAAGAAAAATCGTTTGAACAAATTTAGTCTCCAAAAAATAAAGCTACCCAATAATTTGTCAAAATTAATAGTAAGACATTTTAGCCTTCCAATGATTTTACTTTTACTTTTAGTGAATAATAATTAATCCTTCAATATACTTGTTTGTGCCAATTTAACATACAATAAAATTATCAGTGTCCTAAATCGGTCCCAAAAAATGTTAAGATAAAGAGATAGAATAACTAAAGTGTCTGATGCGTTTGTTATTAAGAAAGATTATTGAATATATATTTTCTTCTATAAGGTTAAATTGAGTCGATTATGTTTTTCAATTAGACTCAATTGGGGTATTATACAAGAAATATTCCATACTTTCTATTAAATTTGAATATAAAAATTGTAAGGAGATTTCTAAATATTCATTTTAATTCTATCATTTAAATTTGTTGATTTATTACATAACTTAGTAATCTTAATAAATAAGGAGATATGGAAAAAATGGTGTATGGCTCTGAATTATAGATGAGAGAGTGTATGAGGATAAAAATATATTAAGAAAGTAATGAAAAAAATATTAAGAGAAAGTGATGAGTGAGACTTGAAAATTCTGAAGAGAAATATGAGTTAGATTTGATGAAAGATAAGTGACTAAGTCTAGATACAATGGCACCAATTGAATGAAGTCTACATTTAAAAACGACTGGTCTTTAAATAATTCGAAAACTTTTCTATTTTTTAACAACGTTATTACGGCTTTATTCAATTCACTTTCCTTTCTTGTAATATTAATATATTCCCTCATTATTCCATTACGAGCCACCTTTTTTGTTTTCTTTTATTTCTTCGTTATCGGAATAATTCAATATATTTTTCTCATCAAAACATCTCTTCTTTTATACTAAAAAAATTGGTATGCAATTTGCCTTCTTGCATGATGTTACATTTCCTAATGTTTACTTCTAAAAAAAAAAATTAAACTAAATGTTCGATCACTTTAACAAATTTGCATGGAATGAACTTGTACCGGTAGACACGGACGGACGTGGCCGACCGACCAAATGCATAATAAATACAAGGGCATTTATGTAACAAGCCAAAGTAGTTAAGATACACTTCCGAAAAATAAGGAGAACACGCTCAGAGAAGATATGTTATCGGGGTATTCCGGAGCACGACTGGCAAGACCTATCCATAACCACCCTGAGCCCAAGGGATAGAAAGCCCATTAGGCAATCTTATAAATACTGTGCTCAAGCCAGAGAAAGGTATGTTTTCATCCACTTACTAAACCACAGAATCTCTCACTTACTTGAGCGTTGGAAGGAGCGACCGACCGAAGGAGAAGAAGATCGACACGTCAGCAACTATATTACGTCAACCGACCGTGCCTGACCCCATCTCTCCACTTAAGTACAGACCTAAATCTACACTACAAAACATTATTAAATAAAAATTGATTTTAAAAATCACGCATAATTAATCATTATATTATTTAAATTAAATATTATTTTATAAATTTAAAAATTATATAAATATTTATTTAAAATAATTTTTATTATTAATAAAATTTATAAATTAGTTTCTAACTCGGTATTTAATTAACTATTATTTTACAAATTTATGTCCTTTGTTTAACGATGATTTAGGAAGGGAAAAAATAATAAAATAAACCATTATATTATTGTTATGAGTCACCTGGGATAGTTACATTTTTTTGTTTTCAAATGTAATTTTCGAAGCACAACGTGTTAGGTAAAAATATTTTAAAAAATTATGGATTATCTTGGTTATACTACCATTGACACAAACACCAACCTCCACTTCTCCATCATCGTTCGCACTTGCCTACACCACTCTCTGACCAAATATTAAAATGTGACTAACATTCAAGATCAAAGTCAGAAATATGTTCTTATATGCGTTTTCGTTAATTTTATACATAAAGTTTTATGCCTAATTCTATTATATCTATATCATTAGTTTTTTTTTAAATTTGACTTAACACATTAATCAGTTTAAAGGCCTATTTTAGATTATGTATAGCTATGTTATTAGGTTTTCGGTAACAGATTATTTGTTTATTTTTTTGTTTTTTTAACCAATAATATAAAATATATTAAAACAATCTACAATGATATACATATTTAAAATGATGTGATATTTCCAACAAATAAAAATACTTATTATACTCTAACCTTTTTATAAAGTATCAGTGTTTAAAACTGACTCAGCCTCCCTATACCGGATCATGAAATTGCACTTTCTAAGCATATGAGTTTGATTCCAAAACTGCACCTAAACATTTAACACTTCACACAACCAAAACATAGAATTAACAGAATTTTAGAGTCCCAAAAATCTCCACCGGAAGAGAACTCTCATCATTACCACCTTTCTCATTAAAAAATCCAGATGTGAAACAAAAAACTACCACCGGAGAGATCTATGGTAACAAATTATTTTGTTATTTTAATTTTAATTTATCATTGTAATAAATAGTTCATCCTTAAAGACTTGATGCAAAAGCTATACTTAAGACGTTTCAGTAGAAGTTAACTAAGGAATGAAATAAACACAAACTTGGTTTAAATTGGTGAAATTCAAAGATAATGTTAGAACTTTTGGAATAGCGTCCCCCACATAGCTCCAATCTATTGAGCTTATTTCTTCCTTTTATTGGCATACGTCAACTTTTTATCTTTGATTTGAGGTGAATAAAGTTTCTTCATGGATCATAATGAAAACCATGTCACGTGTGTGTTGGCCATCCTTTGATCCACCTTTCTAAGAAACATGATCACATGCATATTCCATATGTTCCACTATAATGCATGGTGAAAATTTTGGCTTTTTGGTCTATATGCTCTGAAAAGACACAGCACATAACGCGCAACATGGACCAAAATGTTTGGGACCCTCTATAATAGCCCCAACTATAGTGCACTATATATGAACCAAAGCATTCACTTTAATTAATTACTAATGTAGGAACATAGAACCTAGCTCAAGTCACAACCTAGCTTTGGAGTTCCAATCACCAACATTTCCTCCCAAGTGGAAGGCAAAACCCAAAAGCACTCTGTTCACTATGTTACCAATTTAATCATTTTATGAACTCAGAACGTATGGTCTTGGAGTTTGAACTACGCAGCAATGTCCCTTCAAAGTGCAGAAAAAACACCTTTCTTTCTTCTGCTGTAGGGAACATGTGGTTGCGTTAAAGCCCAACACCATTATTCCTTCAGTCGAATCAGACATGGCTTAAGTATCAATATTAATATTATAACTTCAAACCCATGCAGCAAGTTTTGAAAACCAACAATTTCTTGTGTTCTTTTTTAGTGATTAAACCCTTAAACTATTCAGGGCATTAACCCATTTAAAAAAAAAAGAATGATCAACGACTCTTTAATCAGCAATTATGGATCATGCTTTGTCTGTTTTGCTTTGATTCTTTAATTAAAGTTTGAGACAGAGAGGACAAAAACTTTATGCTAATATGAAGCCATTTCTTATGGCTTTCACACCAATGTAGCAAACAAAGTCCATGAAGACAAAGCACACCATTCGTGCACTACTTAGTGCTGGTCAGTAAAAGTAACACATCAATTATCTTAATAAGATACCATTATTATATCCCAAAGAAGAAGATTCTTGGTCAAACCAAAAACGTGTGTTTCATTGCGATGGTATTATAAAATGCAAATTATAAAGATACTAACCACAATACTACAACACAATTGCTTGAAAAGAAAAAATTGGACTTGTTTTGATCTTTTGGGCAGAGTTATATGCAATGATTTCATTTTTCATAGGCCACACTCTGGAAGGTATCTTAAACCTGCTACTTGATTCACATTCAACTTTGCCTCCCTTAACAAATCAACAAGCTTAGCCAGTCAAAAACAATGTTAATGCCTACCCAAATAAGGGGATAAAAAATGAGGGTCAAAGAATCCAAACCAAATGTCAATAACCAAAATATCTTCTTACATGTTATTTAAGAAATTCTCCTAATTAAGTGGGTGAGTTAGTGAGTCAGCTAGGTAAGCATTGTGGGTGAAACTCAAAATTTGTGTTAATGTTGTCTTGGTCATTGAATTAGAATGAAGCACTCAAGTCCTAATTGATTTGAAACTGGTGTTTTGCAGCAACACCTAATGCCATTTGACATTATAAAAACAATAACCCAATTTCAATTTCTGGCAAGGAGTCAACTGCTATCACTTCTTGCCGTATAGATATCATGTTCCAGTTACAAAAACATATTGTTATTGACTTTTATTTCGGTCAACATGAACAAAATGTTATGAATCTAAATTTCAAGGATTTCTACACTAGTTGTTTTCTTTTTGGGTCTATTTTTGTTAATGGTTAAGTTGGTATAAGCATTTACTTGCATGAAAGATCAACCTATTTATAATCAGAATTGGGCCAGAAGTTCTTTAAATGTTGGGTGTTTCTTCATGCACTCCAACAAATTTCTTCCTCCACCCCATCCATTTTGGAATAGACTGTTTAACCAATCTTAAAAATGACTTTTGGATTATTCGTTTTGAAATATTATCAGGATATATTTTTTGGAATATATTTTATGAATTCTGGATTTATTATTTTGGAACTCAAAAAAGTGTTCCAAAAAAATTTATTCCAAAATCATTTTTTGTCTTCTAGAAACATTTTTTTCTTAGAGAACACCTCTATCCTCTATCCTGAAATCACCCAAGAATAATTTGGTGGATATTTTGAATAATGGAGAGTGCGGAAGAAAAATATAAAATTTCAGGAAGAAACATCCTAATTGTTGAGTTGTATTTTTGTAAACTTGAATATTATTGGATCATCTATATCTATATATCTATATATAAAAAGAATATTTTATTATAACCATTTTTTTTATACAATTTAAGAGAGAGTATACTCTCACACATTTCCACACCAAATCTCACATGTCAAATAAAATAATCTTCATTTTCAATCACTCTCTACACTCCATTTTTTGTTTTTCAATTTTGACTTATCCAAAATATTTATGTATGTATTTCTAGTATCGTAAAAGTTAAATAAAAAAAATTAGATATATAAGCACAACCGCGCCTGTGTTTCTGCTAGTAATAATATTAAAAAATGTGGATAGAACATTGTAAATAAATAAATATATATATATATATATATATATATATATATATATATAAATGGGCATGCACAGTACTCACAATATTGACGTTAAATTCTTCAAGATTTAGTAAATGATCTGGTTTAGTAAATATCAACGGAACGAAAATTCTAACAACAAAATTTTTTTTCACGTATGTGCCTTTGTCTCGCATGATAAATGAAAACTATCCTAATTTTTTTTTAAAAAATAATATATATATATATATATATATATATATGAACCATTTTTAGTGAAAGATTTACCACATTAGTGAATGAGAAACGCGTAATGTTGTGATTGGGCGGGGATTTCATTTTCGTTTTAATTTGAATATGTTAGAAAAAAATTTCTAATTTTTTTTTGTGTAGCTTTTGTTTTTTTTTTAGCTTTTATTTGTATTTGTAAATTTTTCTTTATCAAATGAAAAATTTTCTTTTTGAAAAATATTTGTTTCATTTAAATTGAATAAAAAGACTTTAATATCTTAAAAAATAAATTGTTTAATAATTAATAATATTAAAAATTTTAATTATATAATTTTTTTAATTTAAGTATGATATATTTTATTATATATATATATATATATATATATTTTTGTATGTTAGTATTGAAAATTGTGATATTATATATAATGTGACTATTCCACTAAAACAAAAAATTATTAGTTAAAAATAATCAATATGTAAAATCAGAAAAGAAAATTATCAAAATATTTTTTTTTAAAACATCATAGGAATAATTTTCCAATTTAGCAACTTTTTTGAAAAATGTTACATATTGTCATGTAAAGTATGTTTTCAAACAAATATTTTTTGTTTAAATTAAAGTAATAAATTATAATTTAAAGAATAAGATATCTAAAACTTCTTTATTTAAAAACTTTGGTGGATGAAATTGATAAATTTACTGGATGGTAAAAAAGAACTTTTAAATATATAGTAATCTGGCACAATTGAAAAAGCGAATGTCAAATAATCATTTTTCAGGAGAATAATACTATAATAGTTTAAATTACTGCATTTAACTATTGTGTTACTATCATTTTTATATGAATTGCACGTGCGGTAGTTTTTTAATTTAGCAAAAAAGTCAATCATTTCGCTAAGAGATTCATGTAGAGTCTCTTTATCAAAATTTTCACCGTCTCTACGGGAAGAATTTTATTTTTAAAGCTCAAGATTTGTTAAAGAATGTGGACCTTTGGAACACTATGGAAAAACATAGAAACCAACCCCTTCCATTCAACTCTTGTTAAGTGTAATAGTTTTTATTCTTTTTTTTGCCTCCATTTGCTTTGGGCCTCAACTATTATTCTGAATCTCATCTCTTTGTATATATCTTCTTTGTACTGTCTTTCTGCTCAATTAGATAATAATAATCTCTGAATTCCTTTTTCTCTTCAACACGTGTACTGTTACTCTTCTTCATCCACTGTGCTAGGGTCCCCATTTTTGTTTCTTGGGTTCTTTTTCTTCTTATCAGGTGGCTCCAAGTTCGTGTCGCTCTCCTTTGGCACCGCTGGTCCGGTCAAGCAACATCACGGACTGATGAGCATATATTTATTCACATTCAATAGCCTTAATCATAGATTATTGGACTATAATAATAAATAAATCCATTGTTTTAATTAATATTCTTATAATTGGGTTTATTTGGGTCTTATATATTATTATTGTTAATTTTGTGTTTTTAGGGTAAATGATCTGAAGCATCTACCCTTGTGAATGGGCCAAATATGCTAAAGTCCAGGTTGCTTCTTTGAATCAAAACAGAAAACAAATTCTGAGGAGAAGAAAGAGAAAATAAAAGCTACAAGATTCCAGAAACAGAATTGGAAGCAAATCTTCTGCAAAATAAAAAGAATTATGGAAAGTGGGAACTGTTTATATCAGGTGGCTCCAAGTTCGTGTCGCTCTCCTTTGGCACCGCTGGTCCGGTCAAGCAACATCACGGACACGCACCAAATCTATTATGGTATCAGAGCTCTTCCTTTGAAGAGCTATGCTGCGCGCTCCCTTTTTCTTTTTCGTTCTTCTTCATCTTTATGAACATTTCTTGTATTTACTTTGTTTTCTTTCTTCTTGTCTAGTGAAATGGCGGAAGAACGAACAACAAGGACTACGCTGGAACCCTCTGCAAACAGCTATCTCTATCTACATCCCGGAGAGAACCCAGCAGCTTCACTGGTCTCGCCGGTTCTTGACTCAACGAACTACCACTCATGGAGCAGGTCCGTTATAACGACGTTGAGCGCAAAGAATAAGGTGGAATTCGTTTTGGGATCTCACCCCTGCCCACCGAGGAACGATTCTACATATTCGACGTGGATAAGGTGCAACAATATGGTAGTTTCATGGTTAGTGCATTCGGTATCCCTTCCAATTAGGCAAAGTGTTATTTGGATGGACGTAGCGGTTGATGTTTTGAATGATTTAAAAACACGATATTCACAAGGTGACCTATCTGGAATTTCGAATCTGCAATTAGAGGCCTCTTCCTTGAGTCAAAATGATTTGTCAGTCACCAATTACTTTACCAAATTAAGGATAATTTGGGATGAACTTGATAATTTTCGACCTAACCCCGTTTGCGTTTGTGAGAATAAATGTTCTTGTACTGTAGCATCTACTATCAGCAAAAGGAAGTGCGAAGACCAGGCAATGCAATTCTTGCGGGGGCTTAATGAACAATTCAGCAATATCCGATCTCACGTGCTTCTTATGGAACCAGTACCGCCTATCTCCAAAATCTTCTCTTTAGTGGCTCAGCAAGAGCGTCAATTGGCAAGTAATTTTTTGATTACAAGTATTAATCATACTAGTACAAGTCGTAATTCTGCTATCACTTGCTCTTTCTGTGGAAAATTGGGTCACACCGAGAACGTATGTTTTAGGAAAGTAGGTTTTCCAAATCAAGAGAATAAAAATTTTAGGTTCAGCAACAATAGAAAAGTTTGTACCCACTATGGTAAGATAGGTCACACCATAGACACTTGTTACAGGAAGCATGGTTTTCCTCCGGGTTACAATCCACCTAACAGTAGGACAACCCCTTTACTCAATGCTATTCTAACTGACTATGTTTCTTCTGAGAATTGTCAACAAGAACAGGGAAATGGAGACATGCGCTCTGCCTTTACAGCTCAACAATGTCAGGTTCTGTCCGCATTGCTCAAACAAAATTTTGCCAACAATACAACAAGTCAACCCTCTGCACAATTAAACCAAGTGGGCTCCTTCACTGTTGATACAAACCGTAAAGAATCTCCAACAGGTAATGCTATTCTTTCAAATCTTTACACTACTATTAAAGGCTCCTGGATACTGGATTCAGGAGCAACTGACCATGTTTGCACTTGCTTGTCTGATTTCGCCATGTATAAAAGCATCAAACCTGTTCTCATTAGTCTACCGAATGGGCACCGTTTTTACACCAGTTATTCTGGAGCTGTTTCTTTTAGCAATAGATTTTATCTAACGAATGTTTTGTATGTACCTAAATTTACTTTCAATTTAGTGTTCGCTTCTAAACTTGCTTCAAATCTGAACTGCCAATTAATTTTCTCATCTAAGGATTGTGTAATACAGGACAATCTAACGAAAGAGAAGATTGGTACAGTTGATGCTAAAGATGGCTTGCATGTTTTTCATGCTTCTGTTTTTCAAAGAAATGTCACGAACAATTTTGTTCCTTCTTTTCATTGTGTAACGAAGGATGATAATGTGTGGCACAATAGACTGGGACATCTTTCTGATGAAAGATTGCATGTTTTGAGATCTCGATATTCTTGTATTCCTGTTAAAAAAACATATCTGTGTGATACTTGCCATAGAGCAAAGCAACGAAAACTTCCCTTTGTTTTAAGTGATTCCATTACTTCCAAAATTTTTGATATTTTACATATGGATATTTGGGGTCCCTGCTCTATCATTTCTATGCATGGTTTTAGATATTTCTTAACTATTGTGGATGATTTTTCTCGTTATACTTGGGTCATTCCTATGCGCACAAAATCTGAAGTGAGAACCCATGTAACTAGCTTTATATCTTATGTTGAAAATCACTTTCAAACTACTGTCAAAATTATTCGCTCTGATAATGGAGCTGAGTTTGCCATGACAAATCTTTTCTCTTCTAAAGGAATTATTCATCAAAAAAACATGCATTGAAACACCTGAGCAAAACGGTATAGTAGAGCGTAAACACCAACATATTCTTAATGTGACTCGTGCTTTACTTGTTCAAGCTAATTTACCTCCTATATTTTGGCACTTTGCTGTTTTGCATGCTGTTTTACTTATTAATTGTATACCAACACCTTTACTTAAAAACATGACTCCCAATGACAGATTATACGGTACTCTGTATGACATTTCTTTACTACGTGTTTTTGGTTGCCTTTGCTATTCCAGCACTATCAAATCTGACCGAAAAAAACTAGATGATAGATCTGTTTCTGGTATCTTTTTAGGTTTTCAACCTCACACAAAAGGTAATCTTTTTCTTAATCTTAAGAATCATAGAATTGAGATCTCAAGACATACTGTTTTTTATGAAAATCTCTTTCCTTACAAAATGAAAGATGATAGCAATAAGAGTCCCAACAGTTTATCCTTGCCCATTCCTCAATCTTATAACCCCAATTATGATTTTTTTTCTCTAATAATACTGTTACTGAGCTTGTTACTGAGCCCATGATGCCCACTGAAATTGTGGATCACAATCTGCCAAGAAGATCTAATCGATCCAGAAGGGCACCAACATATCTTGAAGATTTTCAGACTGATCTAGCATCAACACATAATGTAAGTTCAAAATATCCCATTGGTAATTTTGTTTCCTATAATCAATTATCTTCCAATTTTAAACACATTGTTGCCTCTTTTTCTTCTTACAATGAACCGTGCACTTATGAGGATGCCTCCAAACATGACTGCTGGAAAAAGGCAATGGAGGCAGAGCTCAATGCCCTCTCGGATAATAAAACTTGGACCCTTGTACCGCTTCCATCAGGAAAAACAGCAATTGGGTGTCGTTGGGTATACAAAGTCAAACATAAATCTGATGGGACGATAGATCGTTACAAAGCACGCCTTGTTGCAAAAGGCTACAGGCAACTTGAAGGGCTCGACTTTCTCGACACCTTTGCCCCTGTCG
The DNA here is from genome assembly GCF_051622355.1 of Phaseolus vulgaris. NCBI lineage: Eukaryota > Viridiplantae > Streptophyta > Magnoliopsida > Fabales > Fabaceae > Phaseolus > Phaseolus vulgaris. The sequence continues at coordinate 29,446,287 of NC_143503.1, forward strand.
CAAAGCTTACCACTCTACGTCTTCTTTTGGCTGTGGCTTCGTCACATAACTGGGATCTCAAACAGCTGGACGTTAATAACGCCTTCCTCCATGGAGATCTACATGAAGAAGTCTACATGAAGCCTCCACCTGGGGTTGTTGTTCCTAATCCAAAATTTGTCTGCAAACTCCAGCGATCTCTATATGGGCTACGACAGGCTGGCAGGCAATGGTATGCTAAATTATCACATTTTTTACTCAATAATGGTTATGTGTTATCTGCTGCTGATCATTCATTATTTTTAAAAACACATTCTAATCATATCACTGCTCTTCTTGTGTATGTCGATGATATTGTGCTCACGGGCAACAATGCTGAGGAGATTAAGCACATCACCAACCTGTTGCATCAACACTTCCAAATCAAAAATCTGGGTGATCTCACATTCTTTCTGGGACTCGAGGTAGCCCGCAACAGCGCTGGAATCCACCTATCCCAACGAAAATACACCATGGATCTTCTACATGAAACAGGGATGCTTGAATGCGCACCTATCCCCACTCCTATGGTCCACTATTCACCTCTCTCTAGCACTCAAGGAGTTCCACTAGCTGCTGCCGACTCGTCTTCATACCGCAGATTAATAGGAAGACTTATTTACTTGACTAACATCAGGCCAGATATCACATTCAGTGTGAACAAGCTCAGCCAGTTTGTATCCGCACCCACCACTATTCACCAACAAGCTGCCTTTCGCATACTTCGGTACTTGAAGAATGCCCCTGGCAACGACATCTTTCTATCAGCAGCAAGCATCCCCCAGCTAAAGGCATATAGCGACTCGGATTGGGCTACCTGTCCAGAGACAAGAAAGTCGGTCACAGGTTTTTCAATTTATCTTGGTGAGTCTCTTGTGTCTTGGAAATCCAAGAAGCAGCAGACGATCTCCAGAAGCTCCTCTAAAGCTGAGTACCGTGCTCTAGCAGCAACTACATGCGAGATCCAGTGGCTGACATATCTGCTTCGTGATCTTCATGTTTCCTTCACCCAACCAGCACTACTGTGATAACCAGTCTGCAATCCAGATTGCATCGAATCAAGTTTTCCACGAACGTACTAAACATATCGAAATCGACTGCCACCTTGTTCGGGAGAAACTCAACGCTGGACTGATAAAACTCCTTCCGATTCCTTCCTCCATGCAAACAACAAATATGTTCACAAAGCCTCTGCCTCCATCTACATTCCAGCAACTCCAATCCAAGCTGGGCATGAAAAATCTTTACTCCCAGCTTGAGGGGGGTGTTAAGTGTAATAGTTTTTATTCTTTTTTTGGGCCTCCATTTGCTTTGGGCCTCTTTGGGATTCAGCTATTATTCTGAATCTAATCTCTTTGTATATATCTTCTCTGTACTTTCTTTCTGCTCAATCAGATAATAATAATATCTGAATTCCTTTTTCTCTTCAACACGTGTACTGTTACTCTTCTTCATCCATTGTGCTAGGGTCCCCATTTTTGTTTCTTGGGTTCTTTTTCTTCTTATCAGGTGGCTCCAAGTTCGTGCCGCTCTCCTTTGGCACCGCTGGTCCGGTCAAGCAACATCACGGACACGCACCAAATCTATTAACTCTCCCCACCAAACTTTGAGATTACAATTTATCGATATGAAATATATTTTCTAATCTTTGAATGATTATCAGTGTCCTTCTCAATATGAGGTGTCTTTTATTGGAGGCATAACACTCGGTCCGATGTTTATTAAGGGAATAATTTGATAATGATAGAATCTCATAATGGGTGCATCATTACATAATTATGTTAGAATTTGGAGGGAAACAAAGAATTCATACACTTATATATTTTCTATACATAGAGTGATATAAGAAATAAGGAATTACCACGTTTTAATCAAAATAAATAAATTGTATTTGTAAATGACGAACATGGAATAAAATACAGTTACTTCACAATATGATGAATAGAAAATTAACTTTTTTTTAAAATAAATTTAAAACATGAAAAAGATGAATTAATCATTTTTATATCATTGTACTAAAAATATGAATATGAATGAAAAGTGCGTAGTATTAATTTAATTTTCTAAAAATGCAGGATTAGAATATTAATATATATAATAAATAGAAAGTAGGATGGGTGATTAAACGCGTCAGTAAAGGACAAAGAAAGGGAAAACGGGTTCAACCATAATTAAATGCAATAGAAAGTAAGAAAAGAAATGAATCAAAATAGTTTTGTTTGGACAACAGTTTTAAGAATCACAACATCTAATCGTCCAAGATTAAGACACAAAAAGGAAAATAAAAAACAAAGACAAAGAGATTTTGCTTTGCTATCATTCCAATTTTATTCTTCAAACTCCAAACCTTCTTCTCTTTTTTTTTTCTTCTTCGTCTTCTTTTTCTCCTTTCTCACCTATTTAAGCTATTGACAAATTAAGAGATAAAATGCAAATATGTCACACCTCGTTCCGAACAACTTTCATCTTTTATCTAACTTTTTTCTATACGCAAACATGATACGGTATTTAAATAATCAAAATAAAATAACGGTACAATAATAACGTACAATAATTTCATATTATCTTTTGAATACATAATACAGAAGTTTGCACAAATTCAACAATGCATTTACAATTCATTGAAAAACACTCCAACTCCATTTTTCATCCTTTATCATTCCCTTGATTTGTATAATAAAACATGTTTATAATAATTTTTAAATATTTTTCACATTAACCATCACAATAAAAAAAACATAAACTCAATTGTTTAAAGAGAATGTTACCTGCTTTGTCGAAAAACTAATGTCCTTTAAATAGTCAGCTATTTGAAAAAAAATTGGTTCACAGGGAAATGAAAATGGTTAGATATGTAAGCTATCTAACCATATTAAACTTATTTATAAAAAAATTTACATACAGTTTTAAAAAGTTGGAAGATTCTTCTCTAAGTTAAAGTATGTAGGTAGCTCTTTTCTCCAATTTCATGTAAGAAAAAAATTAATAAAGTTTTAAAGAATATCATCCTGAAGTTTGATGCTCACCTTCAATTTTTTAATTCCTGTTTGAATTCGGAGTATTAAGAAACAAAAACAATAATCAATTCTCAATCATAAGAGAAAAAATAAAAAAACATATGCATTTTATTTCTAAAAAGTACAAGATAATGTTAAACCATTCAATTTTGTAACCAAAATAAATAGTCAGGAAGTATATTATTCAAAGATTCATATTATTCATACTTTTTTTCATTTTTTTATTTGCACTATTGATTTTTTTTTCAAATTCTTTAACAAAAATATTCTATGGAGATTATTTTTTCCAGTAAAAAAAAATGAAGATAGGGAGATAGATATTCGGGTATTTAAAAAAATTCATGATGTAAAAAGTTTTTTTTTTTTTTTCCATAATTTCTTGTGTACTCTCATCATTTAAAAAATAAATATTTTATATTTTTTTTAAATGTATTTATTTTTTAAATTATTCTAGAACATGTTTTTTAAAATTCATGAAATACATTATAGAATGTAACAAGGTTTTCATAACAAGATTTCTAAATTAAAATTTATAGAAGGCATAAATTATATTATAGAACATAATTTTCTTTTCAGAACATATATAATATTCTTTACAATATGTTTTTCAATGAATTTGATAGAACAATGAAGGAGAAGCGGATTGAGGTCTATTCAGTCATTTTGTCCGACTATGAAGTGCAGGATTAAAAATAAGGGTGTGTAGGGTAAGAAAATGACTGTGTACAAATGAAAAGCCGAAGAAAGGGCAAATAACAACATGTTTATTTGAAGGCAAATTCTCCATCTACCATATCAATTCTAATGTTATTGAAAATAATAAAAATATCCTTAATAACAAAAATAACCTTAAAAAATAAAGGAGGGTGTGAAAAAAATATTACTTTAAGAATCATTTTCCACAATTTGAATTTTTAAAACAAATTTTTGAATTTTAGAAATTCTTATCTGAAGAGTATTTTCAAATTTTGTGTTTCCATTTTTTTTTTTCAGAAATGTATTTTTTACTTTTGAGTTATATTTATTAAAATAATAATTATTTAAAATATATATTTTTGCGTCTAAAACATAATTTTTCTCGTTTAAATATAGTTATTTGTTCAAGTAAAAGGTTGGAAAAATGAGAAATTCACAGATACTTTTATTATAGGCTAATACAATTTTTATTATGAGGAGAAGCTATACATAAATTTTGGTAGGTGGAGTAGTTTTAGAAGTCTCATTGTAATAATGAGACCTAAGTTAACTTTCACATTTCAAAAATTGTTCTCTCGTAAAAGTATAAATTCATATAAACATTTTTTTAAAATTATCAAAATTTATTTCAATTAACTTACTTTTTTTTATATGTTAATATTTGTATTTTTTATATTTTTTCTTGTTTAACTTAGATTTGACTGAGTTTGAAAAATATTTTTAAATTTAGATTGTTGTAAAGAATATCTAATCAAAATTAATATCGGAAATAAATAGATTTTAATTAAATGTTTAAAAAACTTTTAATCTATATTGTTGATTGATTAACTATAATTGGCAAAAAATTGAGATTATAATTAATTAATTTAGAATGATTTGTTAAAACACGGTAATTCTAATATGATATGAAATTAGTTAAGTTATTTGTATATAACATTAATTCTGTCATGAATTTAGTTCAAGTATTTATAACTTTTAATTATTTCAATAAATAAATCTGTTTTGAGAAGACGGAAAGAAGAATAAACTTATGATTAAAAAAATGTTCCACTTCCATTAGTAAAATGAAGAAAAAGATGAGCACCTCTATAAATAACAGAACAGTAGTTTATTATAAGTAATTATAATTCTAGAAAAAAGTTTAAGGTTGTGTTAAAGAATTCAAATAGATTAAGATAATTTCAATTAGAAAAAAAATATGAAATAAAAATTATAAAGTACACTATTCACATTCTAATAATTATTGACTAATTCAACATTATTGTGTGCGGTAATGGTGACAAAAGGATATTAAACAATGTTTGATTATAACGAATATACCATAATAGACTCAGGGGTCCAAATAATACATGTGACTGGATGTAGAATTACTGTCAGTAATCTTCAAATTCTCTTAAATTTCCTTTCTTCAATGCTAATGTTTGGTTTGGTTACCTGTGATTGCACTACGATTTTCAAGTCAATACTCTAATTTGGGTATATTTAGTAGAATGTCAAAAACTTACTTGCTTCTTCACATAAAACTTTATTTATAATGTTTAATTTATGAGTTTTAACCTTTATGGACTGAATATCATATTTGTTAACTAATATACATAGGATATATGAGATGTATCTGGGTTTATATGTTAGTTAAAAATATTTTTCATATATTTTTGAAAGTGGATTGACTTGTTCTATATTATCATGTTTATTGTTGTTTGTTACTACATTTATATCATTTGGTTAGAGGATAAGTAAAATAAATAAATAAATAGTAAAATTTGTTAATTTTCTTGTTGATAAAAGAATAAAAAAAAGAGAGTAAAGATTGATAATTGAATTTACGAGTGTCATGTTTAAGTGTTAAGTGGACAACAGTGAGAAATATCATAAAAAATAATAAAAAGTAGTAAATATTTATAGAGAGAAAGTAATTGAAAATTCTAACAATAAAATAAATACACGCATGGAAGAAGAGTTATTATATAACAACCATGTTTTAGCTCAAAATCATTTTTTATTTATTTACAGGAAGATTGTTGAGCTCAAATTTCTTATTTAATAAATATTCAAAATCTTAAATAAATAAAATATAAATATAATCAAACTTATATATTAATTATTTAATATCTATATCTTTATACAAAGTGACCTGTTTTTAATCATTTCACATCGTTTCTCACTGAGATTTCTATTCTTTATTAAATTGAAATTATTTTTTTGATGTAATAAAATTAATTGTATAATTTATATCTACTAATATCTTTCTAATCCTTAACTAAAAAATAATTATTTAATTTTTACCAATTTAATAATTTTTTTTATTTTTTATAAATTATATTTGCAAAATCGTGATATATGCAGTGTTCAAAAGTATACAATTCCACTTGATAACCTATTGTTGATGTAAACAAAGCAACTACAAGAAGAAAAAAAACACCATAACTAAAGCCCGCGTAATGACTAATATTAGTTATTGGAAAGCAACATTCTTAAAAAAAAAAACATAAAATAATTCATTGGTGACTCAAATAGTTCAAATGACATCAACCATCACACCAATAGATGGATAAATGAGTGGAAGACACCACTCACAAGTTGTTTGGAATATCTTCAATAACCACCAACAACATGCTTAAACCACTGTAATTTTATAGAAAAACCTTATTAGGAGAACATGAGTGCTAGTATGGATAGAAATAAGAAAAAATGTATTTTCAAAATGAAAATTTTTCATTTGATGTTTTTTTTTTAGTTTAAATATCGTAGCATTGTGATAATTTTTTTTATATTGTTATTATACGAGTTTGAAAGGTCTTAATGTTATCTTTATCTCGTCATGTTACTTTTGATATTTGATATCAAGTGGATGAGATATACCTGCAAAATGTATTTCGATATTTAAATTAATATTCAGGACACGATGATTGAGAGTAATAAATATTGTTCGATACATATCATTGTCTTTGTTTGTGTACATATCTCAATTTTGTATGGTATATATATGTATTGACTTCTTTTTGTCACTGTGTAAATTTGTTCAAGGTTTTCCGATAAATATAAAATTTAAGGAAGAAAACTTAAAAATCATTTATGCTATTAGTGATTTTAGAGTGTGTCTATAGACACAATTGTGTTAGTTGTGAAGGTATTATAGTTGTTTGATTACAAGTTTAAAAATAATGATATTTGTTGGGTTATAAAATTGCATTATATAATTATATCTATGGTAAAAAAACTAAACACGTTATAAATATATAATTTTGTCAACCAATAATCTAAAGAAGTTTTTAAAAAAGAGACACCTTCTTCTATCACTAATATAAATTGAAATTAATTATAGCTGTTTGTGCTTCTTAGTCAGGGGGTTAAAGTTTCAATAATCCATAAAAGTTTTAAGTCAAACAAGACTTATTAATTACTTGTCGTTATTATAATTGGAATGCAAGAATACACTCTTTTTTTACTCATACAATTTTTTATTGACAATAAACAACTTGGAGATTGAAATTAAAAAAATATATCGACTTTTATTGGTTTCTTACTTTCAAGTAATCAGAAATGATTTTACCAATTAGTTTTGAAATAATTATAAAAGTAAATAATTAATATTTGCATAAGTCTTGGTCAATTTAATCAAAGCATATTTCTGGTTGTAATATAATTTTATTTATATTGAATTAAATTGATCATATAATATATAATAAACTAAGAACTATAACATTTAATTTTATGTAACTAACATTATATTTATTATTATATTGTGGAAAATTCAAGAAACAATAAAATCTTTTTGTGGCAACTAGTCAGTGCTCTTGCTACCATACTTTGGCATTTGAACCGGTGGTTTCTTGTTCCTTGCCATCAGAACCTTCCTCGCATGTTAACACACTTCACCCAGAAAGTTAAAGAAGATTCGCGTTTTCTTTTCTTATTTTCCCTTGGGAGCATTTTCTGCTTATTATTTGCATTATTATTTCTTTTCCCCGGTAATCGAAATCTGCAATTCACAATTATCTTTCTACCAACTACCTTTGCTGTGGTCTCCATATCTAGGGCTTCGAGTCCTCGTTGAAATCTCTCTCATTGCAGATTTACCACAGCTTCGCCTACTTCGATTGTTTTCTCTGCTTCTCTTTCTTTCTTTATTTATCATATTTTGAAAGTTAGGGCGTGAATTGGGCGGAGCCGCGTGGAAAGGAAATCGAATAAACATGTTTTTCAGCGGCGATTCCTCTACTCGTAAGCGTGTTGATTTAGGCGGTCGCAGTTCGAAGGAACGGGACAGAAAGAATCTTCTTGAACAGACGCGATTAGAGCGGAACCGGCGCTTGTGGTTGCGCCAGCAGAACTCTTCTGCACTCAAGATTCAGGTTTGGTTTCTCTGCTTCCGCATGCTTTTGATTCCACTGGTTGTAATCACTACGAAATAACTCTAATTCAATAGTCTAGTTAGTTACTGTGAAGTGTACCTCAGGTGGATCTACTATGCGAAAACAATTGAATTGAACTTTTATGTTTCTTTGCTTATTTATTTTGCAGCTATTTTTGCATTTTAATGCCTTGATTCTTGTAGTGAGAATTTGTTGTTGAAACTTGTGTTAAGCTGGCTGTGGCAATTTCAATTGCTGTTTTTGGAGTCTTAGGTGTGTACTTTTAAGTGTTTCAGATTGTTGAGGGTGTTTTTGAGATGGGATGATGGGTGTTCTGGCTTTCAGCCTAGCTATACACGCATAATTTCATTAGGAATCAGTAATAGTGACTTGAGCTGTTTTGAGTGGTCATGCAAAGCTAACTGCTGATTGAATATCATCATCATCATTATTATTATTTTGAAGAAGAATTTTACGAAGATAGGAGATAAAATACACCAGGAGGAGGATAGGGAGTCCTCCTATAACAATAATGAAAAAAATACTAGCTTATATTACCAACATGTACATATAAGTTCTTTCAACTCCTTGCTTATTGGTGATAACAATTTCCTTGAAATCTCTGAGCAGAGGGACGGAGAAAAGCCGTAAACTCATTCCCATTCCTTAATTAGATATGATGGTAATGGAAATAGACTACATTTTGGACATTCTTATCTGTTAGAATTACAAAACTATTCACGAGCCTACCTTTTAACAACAACACACTCCTACTGCATTCACTAGAGGAACAAAAGCACCTCACTGCCAAAAAATCAGAGATTCTCATTCTTCCCCTAATTTTGAAGCCTATGATGGGAAGTTGGTCCAAATTGTTCTAAAAATAAAATTTGCCTTAAAAAATGTCACAGCAAAAGTACTTAGTATTATTTAACACACACACATATGATTTATTCCTTAAATAGAAAATAGTCAGTAAAAACTAAATTTAAAACATATCAATCAAAAGTATATCTTTTACTTAATTTTTCTATCTCAATTCATTTAGTAGTTTGTCCTAAATTAATTGTAGGCCGTTTTTCTTTATAAAAAATATGTTTATTATTTTATGTGGTATTTTATTTTTAAATTTATTTAATAAATTATATATATTGTTTTATTGCATGGTTTTAATATGTTTAATAATTTAAAATAAGTAAAAATTAATACAGTAAGTAATAAAGTCAGCTTTTTGCTCAACTTTAAAATAGAATGTAAGTATTCTTTTCTTCATTTGTACCAAACTTGCTGCCATCAAAACTTTAATGTTCTCTTCAATGAAAGAAAGTGTAAACAACTAAAATATCAAATAAGTTTAATTTGTTTTTAATAAGTAGCCATGGGTACATATGATTGATGAAATGCAACTATAATACTTGTCAAGAATCATGTTGGATCTGAAAGCTACACGATCTAGAGGAAGTCAAGTGTTTTGTGTGGTTAGTGGTGCATGATGATATTGGGCATGAAGAGTGCAAAATTCACTCGACAAATGTGCTTGTTCTATGGAAGTCTGCCTGATAACAATAAATAAAATATTCTTGTCCCACTAGGCAAGCTCGGTTTCATGGATCACACCATTTTGCTCTACTGAAACCAAATTTGTAGGGATATTGCTTACCATGAGCTCACACTTGATGACTTCCTCTAGTGTCTTTTTTTATTTTCCTCTCCTCCTTTCATAGGACTAAAGACTGTGCAGTCTACTTTTCTTCACTTGGTCTTCTCGTGACCTTCTTTTTATATGGCCAAATCACCCTAATCAATTTTCTATTATTCTTCTATCAATTAGTTATACACAAATCCCTTCTCATATATGATAGTTCTATATATTTTCCTCTCTTGTGTGGTCGCACATCTATCTTAACTTTTTTCATTTTTATTACTTTCACTTTTCTCCCATGCTGTTTTCAACATTCACTAGTTAGACTAGCTGTTGAGTTTGGTAGTATTGTGCAATCACAAATAACCCCATATATCATTCTCCATTTTATCCAATCCTCATGTCTCCTGTGTGACATCCTTGTTGATTTCTCCATCTTTTTGTATTATAAACTTATAAACTTGTGGAATGGCATCTTTTGCTTTCAAGTCATATTCCTCGAGTATTACTAAAATTGCAATCCCTATGATCTATGTTATTCCTACCTAAGTGAAAATACTTTGTTTCCAAAGACTCTCAAAAATTCAACTTAATGCAGGATTTGCTGAATGTGTGTCAAAAAGTCAAAGATTCTCTATTTATAATGATCAAGAATGCAAAATAAGGAAAAAAAAAGAAGGGTAATAAGGGATGTAATTCCTGATCTCGAGCTATACATATTTCCCCGGAGTATCTAATCATATCTTGAATATTAGCCATGCATATTTTTCAAGTTATAGAGTATCATATCTCTAACATTCCCCATCAAGATGGATATATATCATGAGTTAAACTTGTTACAGTGTATCATATCTTTAACACTCATCTCTTCAATTTCAAATTTGATTATTAATTGTTCTCCTTGGCCAAGTTCAATGATCATTGAGGAAATAAATGTGTAGTTGTTTCACAGTTACAATGATATGGCATATAAACTGACTGAATCAATTAATCATACATTGCACTGCATATAGAATGATTTCAGCTTTGAAGATTTTGTTTACAATATTTTGCCATGGTATTTAACAATTCTCTTCAAAATTTAAATTCAATTTGACTTTATGAATTGGGTTGAATGCCTGTTGAATGATGCCATGCTATGTACTTTGCTTAAGAAAAAAAGTTTATGCAATCATAGATCATTGTTTATTTAAATTTTATTGTGTTTAGTGCCCATCATTTTTATGGTTCTAGGAAATTTGTTTTATAAAATTATAAATCAATTTTTAACGCTTACATCTATGGGAAATAAGCATTTCACATTTCCTAACTTTAAAGCTTAGGCCCCTAGAATATGGTTTCATATGTGCTATAAATGTCTATTACTGGAAAGATACATCTATGATGAGTGTTAATCCATCTTTCATGAGCATCTTGCAAATTGTTCACTGATTCTTGCTACAGAAATGCTTCAGAGGGAGAAAAGTTGTCAGAGCAGAACAGTCTAAACTACGAGAGAAATTCCTTAGCATCTATGGGAAGAACTGCCAGAATTTAGACAGGTGAATTTGGATTTTTATCTCTGAATTGTTGCATGAAATCTATTTACTTCCTTCCACTCAGTTTCTATAAAAATTATTATTGATGTATTTAGTATGATACCCAAACTCTGCACTGTTAAAACTGAAGTTAATGCCATTTTATTTGCATTCAGGAATGCTTTTGGTCCAGATTCTGATTTCCTCCGTCAGTTCCTCTATTTCTTTAATGCAGAAAATATTGAAGATTTTTTAATTCTTGTGCAAATTTGCCGATTGCTTCAACAGTTTGTTCGAGAGAGTGGTAATTTTTAATCAGAGTTCCTTTTGTCGTGGATTTTGTAGTTTATTTCATGTATATTTTATTAGGTTTTTAGCAAGATTCTGCAAGCTGGAATGTTTATTTCTTTTTCGTTTAATACTTCAACCACCAAAAGAAGATCTGTTTAACAGAACAATGCAAACCAATCCTTGTCTGACTAAGTGGACTCAATTACATGGGGAAACCAACCAAGGCCATCAAGCACTATAAACAACCTGTATTTTAATAAAACAATTCATAACAAGGTCTCTTTTATTAGTTTCTCTGAAAATTGTGAGTTTATCTCTTTCACTTTTAAGTGGATTATCTTTCATTTGACCCGTCATATGTATCTTTTATAGATCACATATATGCAGCACATTATTACTGTATCTTTAATCTTCGTTCTAAATATATTTTTTTAAAATTTTATTATGATTATTATTAGTGTTATTATTCTAAATATTTTTTATCCTGTTAATAATAATAATAATAATAATAATAATAATAATAATAATAATAATAAATATAATAATAGAAGAAGAAGAAAAAGAAGAAGAATGGGTTTTGTGGTTGGGGTGGGTGGGAGATTATCAGGTCACAAGAGTTGTATTACCGATTATGGGTCTTTGCTTCCTGCACTGTACATATTGCTTCTCCACTGCCAACAAGCCCTTTGCTGTTGGAATGAGGAAGAATGTATTTTGGAACCTTCATTCCGAAATATTTCAAGATTATCCATTCCAAAATGGGAGAGAGTGCATTCGAGAACCCTCATTTTGGATGTTAAAATGTTGTTCCTGATTGCATATTTTGAAGTTATGCTTTTATTACTTTCTGAAATGTCCATTCCAGGATAGTTTTTATGCCTGAACTTATTTCTTCACCCTTTGTGTAACATCCCACTAACAGTTATATTACTACTAATCATCACAAGATAATATAAACATATAAATAATATTCACATTACATTTTAAAGTTGCTTCAAAATAACTTTTATCCGCATAGGGATTTATAAATATATACATATCCCAAGAAAAAAAATCAAACAAAATATAAATTCTTTTCCCTCTCCTCAACATATTTCTGTTGAGATTCTTCTCTTGAAATATCATGTGCTCCTGTGTAACACTTTATCATCACAATTTGAAAATGAGACGCAAAAACACAAAACATGGTAAGCAAATGTTTTAAAATCTCACATGTATAAATCATTTACTTTAATTTGTACGTTTTCTCTCCAAACAATTATGTGGATGATTTGTGAATTTTTCATTTCTCTCAATGAATTCTTTTTCATGGACAAAAAAAGTGATAGTATAAAATCCTACCCCATGGCTGATGCTACATCTATTGTTAGTCATGTAAGAATAAGAATAGTATTAGTACCATGAACTATACTTTCTGTTCTTGAAAGCACTTGCATATAAGATATTATGGAAATTACTTTTGCTAAAGATGTTGAAGGATGTATTTATTTCATTTTTTGTACTTATTTTCTCCCAAATGAAGTCTGGTTTTATATAAAAATGTGGTTATATTTGAGACAGCACGGTAAGGAGAATGCAATTGACAACTTAGTCCCAGTTTTTTTGTTTGTTCCTGCATGTCTTTTGTAAGCCTAATCATGATTCATGGAGTCTGACTAAGTATGTAGACATAGAGACCCGAATATGTCATTCTTTATTTTTGCTGCATGCAACTGATCTAATATATTTCAATCTGTTTTTCTTGTTAGGACAAAAGCTGTATTTTTTTATTGTTGATATATGCCTCTGCATCCTTGCTGTATCTGCAAGTTTTATGGTTGGGAATGGAACTTTATGTGTAGTATTAAAATGTATGCAACAGGGGATGTTGTCCAACTTTTTGCTGCTGAGGAGTACTCGTCCAGGTGTGCTTTGGTGAACTATCGAGTGAAGCAATTTGTATATACTTGTATTCGTGCTGTACATCATAATAGGTTGGTTTCATTTGTTTAAAATTCATTATTTTTGGGCCTTTGACTTTTCTAAATTTTCTTGCTGGTTTCTATTTTCTTTTTAGTTTATTATTGTTTTGCATTGGATTCTAAGTTTCATGTTATTATTAAATAATACTACCTCCTTATATGCTTTATAGAAGAAATAAACAATTAATTGATTAACATCGATGAAAATTGCTTAGTTAGTTTCAATTTTAATTAATAATGTCGTGAATTTTAATATAGTTTAAAAAATAACCAGAGAATTGAATGGTTTAAGTCGTGATCATATTTATCAACACTATTGTAATTCAAGAGATAACTTTTCTCTAATGGTTGTAACTTATATGGTTAATAGACCAATGAATGCATCCACTTGTATGGGCAATAGACGTCTCATTATTAGACTTTGCAACAAATTAAGGGTATAAAATTTAATTCATATAATTAGGATAACAAAAAATTACACCCATTTGTTTCCCATATAGAGGACTGGGCATAGTATTAGTTAATTTCTTCTGTTTCATTTGTAGTATTTTTTAGGTGGTCAGCAGATTAAAGTCAGAAAAATGGTTATATTTATACTTTTTTTTTTGGGGTATGAATGAATTCTTCAAATGGTTTTTTATTTAGACTGGACCTGTATTCCTGAGTTTAATTGCTTCAATTAGAATGCCATTAGAAGTGGTGGCTGACTAGTGAATATGAATTTGAAATGGGTTATAGCCTATAGGCTGTGGAGGATCTTGTCAATACTTTGTGCTATTTTCTTTTATATATTGTCTTTTGTTAAAGACTTAATACTCATGTTGTTCCTTCTCCTTATACCCTTAGCTTTTGGGGGAGTTAGTTTATGACATGGGATCAAGGTCTCTATGATCATTTCGATTCTTGCACCCTCTGTCCATAATTAAGTTTATTTTAAGAACAAATGACAGATGCACATAATTAAATGGGCTTGTGCATTTATCATGGTTAAAGCCCAAATAAAATGGTTCACATGAGAGGGAAACCTTTTTATTTTTTTCATTAATAACTTAGTTTTGGGAGAGTTCATTTTATTAGTGAGAAAATTGAGGCTGTTTGATGGGTAGCAGTGTTTTTTTGGGAGAGTTTGAATGCAAGTTTCTACTGCTGTTTTTCAGTTGATTCTCAAATTCTCTAAGCGTTTTTTTTATTATGTGATTTATTATAGAGGGCAGAGAAAAAACAGAGGTAGGGGGAGGATAGAAAATCTCCAAGGAAGTTAAAAGAAAAAGGTAAAGGACAAAAGACAATTAAAGAAGATAAAAAACGCACCATGTTTGCTCAGACTATACATATCTGAGACCAGAACTTACAGAAATCATTTGAAGATCACCATAAGGGATCTGTAAACACCATCCTACCCACTTACATATCTATAAGCATTGATATACTCCCTAACCCCTGGATGAAGGATGTGGTACATAATGCTATTAGATTTTGTTCCCTTTATTTATTTTCTTAGCAGAGCAATATTGTTAAGTGTATTTAATCAATTCCTCAAAAAGCTTAAGTTGTTGGCTGTGTTAGACAAAGATCGCATGAAGTGTTTTATATCTAACATGGCTTTCATGCCTTTGACTTAAAGCAGGGACAACACACTGATCCTCTCTACCTTGTGTTGTAATTTACGTCTATTTAGAAAAGTGGGAACGTCAAAGAATTGAACTCTAGACCACATAATCACATGGTCTAAGGATCCAAGAGTTCTGGTCAAGTGAAAGTTCCAAGAATTTTAGCTTTTTAAGGATCATGGATCAATTAGTTTTTATAAATTCCTTTCAACGCAGGTTCTTAATAACTAAAAATTTTCATATTTGTAACAATTTCTATTACATGCTTTCTTGATTTCTCTCTTTTGTATGTTTTATTTCTAATTTTTAAATAGATATGGCTAAACTATAGGAAAGAGAGAGTTATTGAACTGAAACTGTGTTTTTGTACAACAGAAATTCTTTTTTTATATTGAGAAGAATATGAAATCAATACAATAAATACAAGCAATTTAATATCCTTTAATAATAAATATATGATAGGAGAATAAATTAAAACGTTTTTAATATAATATATATAGTGTAGATATTATTAACTATGTTGGATCTAAGTTGTTAAGGAAAAATTCATTTCTCTTTAAAAAGTTGTCACAATAAGATTTTGATTATTATATATTTTAAACACAGGTTATGGTGAACAATGAATTAAACTGGGCTCTGGTTTGGGTTTGGCTTGTTCCACTTCTACTTCTGTAATAATTAGATATATGGAGTCATCAAGAATGACAAGTATATGTGGTTGAATATTTGGTGATTTGTTTGTATTTCATGACATATCCTGGACATTTGTGTTGTCATTGTCCTTTTAAAAGGAAGATACATTTTGGCATGGATTTTGATGTTGCTGTATTTTTTTATTTGAAGAATACTTTAAAACCTTGGGTTCATGTTTTAGTCACATTGAATTTTTGTATATCTACATACCTGTTCCTTTGTTTATCTTGGGTACATAAAATTTCATATTTATGATATATATTCATAGGTAGGGACTGGTTTTTGTGTTATCATGCTTATATAGTATTTTTTTTCTGCACAGGTATCACTTGAAGGACCAGCTTTTATTAACTCCGAAGGAATCTAATGCATCGGCTATTCCTTTATTGGAAGTCTTAGTATTGTTGATAGATCTCAAACTGCCATGGAGCTGTAAGATAGTAGCATGTCTGTCTAAAAACAATGCATTTAGTCTACTTAGAGAGATTATTCTTACAGGAAAGGTAACATTGCAATTCTTTTTTTTTTTAGTTTTTATTTCTTGGCACCCTACAAAATCATCCTCATCTAGTGCCATATTAAGGTCAAAGAACAAGTTAAGATATCTTGGTTAACATATTTATCTTTTAATTTTCTTCATCAGTAATTATCCTAATATGTAAATATGTTCGTCAAAGTGTATTTTGTAATGCTTCCTATTCTTTATATTGTGTGTGGGAGCATTTGTTATCCTTGATACCGGTCTCATTTGAAGTTTTCTTGATGTCTAAGGAAGACTCTTTTAATAATAAACAACTAATCTCACGTGGTTGATTTTGAAAATGTGTTCCTTCAATGTTATAATGCAGTGTTTATTTTGGACTTGGCCTGACATGTGACGTGGCTTGACTCTCAAAAACGGCCACAGTTTTTATCAAAGATGATGTTTCATGGATTTATAGGAGAAACTAAGGGTTTTTACCAAAGATTTTAGTGGAGACAAACTTTGGATTTCACCCACTTTTTATTTGATCAGACCTTATTTTTCCACTCTTACTCCTTTTGATTGTGGTTTCTTGTCCCTTCAATGCAAACCATCTGACCAGAGCTCCCATCTATGTTTGTGGCCAACCCATGACACTCCAGTGGAGTTTCTGGCCCACTCGTATACACTCTGGAACACTGGAACATTGTTCTCTCTTCTTCTCTCTGTTCACATCCTTTGGTGTGTGTTCTGCTCATGTCAAAGAGGGGTCATGTTTTGTTTTATATTTTTTCTTTCATCATTACACTTAGAAATGTAAACTCCCTGTGTAGTTTTTTCTTTATTTCTTTAATGTTACTTGGATTGTTGCTGCTATTGAGCATATAAAATATTAGACAATGGTCATCCTACCATCTGCTATCTCATTTTTGGAGTTAGCCACCCCGCATTGCTATCTGGGATAATGATGATTATACAAATGATATTTAGTTTTATTATGTATTATGGTCTAGTCTCGTGGACCTATTTTAGGGTGCAAAGTTCTTCCAGTGCCTGTTTTTCTTCTTCTTTAAAATGACTTAAACCTAAAACCAAGCGTAAGGGGAATGAGGTGGCTCCTTGCTACTCACCAACAAGCATTGGTGAAATTTAGTATATTATTTAAAGGTGTAAGTGGGTATGGGTCGCATTGATTGTATTTCTCCTCTACGGATTGGATCATTGGTTTGTTTTAGTTCGGTTGAGTTCAAGTTCAATTTATCCTTACTGATTATGGTTGGTACGGGTTGATGTTTTCCAGACCGATCAAACCCAAAATGAACCAAAATACATATCACTGATTTTCAACACAAATTCTATGCAGAAATGTGGGAAAATGTTTAAGGTTATCTTATAATTTTTAATTTGTAAACAAATTTTAGAATTCAGTTATTAGTTATTTTTAATTGGTGGTAGTGGTGCATATATAAAATAACATGTTAGAGGCAAAGATAAAATGAAGTTACAATGAGTACACACCTGCCTAGAAGTACAAAGTAGATATTGATAGAGTCAGCTTCTAGATGCTAGGCAGAAGATAACCTTTTCTTTTCCAATAGGTGGGACTGAGCAAGGGCAGTAATGTAGTTTATTTATGGATTAATTTCATTTTTTTTGTTATAGAAAGCTTCCTTGTGCTCTAGAGGCTGCCAGACAGTCATTCCTCTTGTAAGGCCACGGTAGAATATGTCCTTCATGGGACCCCAAAATTCATAATGCACTTGTATTAAGATCAAAGCTTTTTTTATATTATTAATGAAAGTTATTAATATGTTTGAAGAAACTTCCATGCAGTGTATTGCATATGTTTGTGTTATAGTTCTTTGTGTGATTATTATTAATATTTGATGAATTCTGAGCTAAAGGATCAAATGTACAGTTAAATCTTATATTCCATCCACGTCATAATTCTAATCAGACTGCTTCTAGTTTTGTTATTTCGTATGATATTCATTTTATCTGTTATACCATGCTTTACTTGAACCCATAAACTACCTAAATGATCTACTGCAGGATAATGCTGAAAATTGTATTTACAGTGAAAAAGGATCATCATTGGAGCGTGTGCTTACTGTTCTAATATGCCACATTGGTCAGAAGCCATGTATCTGTTCACCAACTGATCCAGTATATAGCTTCTCATCACAGATCCTTACAATTCCTTTCTTGTGGCATGTTTTTCCAAACTTAAAACAGGTATACATTGTACTAACCTATTTGATGGACATCCTTTTCTCTGTAATAAGATGGGATTAAAGAGGTATTGTTCATCAAAGATGTTTATCTGTTCTGTAATATAAGGGGGAACTGAAATCCAGATTGATGTCATAGTGTTTAAAGGATCTATTCATTTCACACAGAAACCATGTATGATGATGATGAAATTCTTGGAAATCACTGAAAGAAATTTTACTCAGTAATTTAAACTCCTTTTATTTCTCCCTGTTGAAATACAGAAAATTAAATAATTCTATAAGTACGAACAGACATTCTAAATTCTCTTTGTGTGGATGGATCTTCAATACCTATATAGAGCACAACCCTGTTAACCAAAACTGAAGGAAAAGGTCAACATGCCATTCATAATTCAAGTAAAAGGACCATATGGAAAGACAAAATCTTTATTATGTGTTTAGGGTCTCTGCATGCTAATTTAAAAATCTGGGGGATTGGGGGATCACCTGAACTGACTAGAAATAAAGTTATCTCTATTTTTTTGCTTGTGTCTTTGTCTTTTCATATCTCCAGCCTTCATGCTGAATTTTCCTTGGCATGTTGGTTAATGTTTTACGACTATTTTTTTCTACTTGCTTTCACCTTGAAAAGTCTTGTGAGAAGTTGGATTATTTTTTTCTACTTAGGTTTTTGCAAAACAGGGCCTGGGCCAACATTATGTTCATCGGATGGCAACATGGTTACCAAATCTGATTAGTTCTCTTCCCAATGATATATCAGATGAATTTCCTACCTATGCCTGTCTTCTTGGAAATATATTAGAAATTGGTGGAATTGCTTTGTCTCGACCTGACTGTTCCTTTGATATGGTAAGGAGACTACAATTGCCATTTGTTAGTGTTATTCTAATATTTAATTTTATATTGCTTTGTGTAGCTTAGAAAATGGATTTTAAGCCTAAATCAACCTAAAAAATTTGCTCATAAGGTGAGATTTGTATTCACTAATACACTATAATTTGGTCATATCCGTCTTTGATGTGAGATTTGCAACACATATCCTCATGTCGAGAACTAGACATTTTGAGCATGGGACTAAATATTTTTGTGGTACTAGGTATTTGTGGGTGGTCCAAAAGCTAGTTTGTCTATTAATTTATTACAAACTTTGATTTGATTGGGTATACCAGATGTGATATTTTTTTCCTATAAATTTATAGTTGTGTTGCTTAAACTCTACACCTATTGTGCTTTTGGGCCTTGAACATTTTTATTCGATTTGATTGAAATGTGGATACTTTAGGTAAATGATAAACATAGAAAAGATGAATAATCTTAATAAGTAGTATTCTTTTGTTGAATATAATTGAGTATCTTAATGCCTTATAAGCAATCTTCGTGGTTGAATGTAGTTGAATGAACTTAAAATTATTTGCTTTAAAGAACAGAAGGAACCTCTGATTGGTGAGTATGTGCTTAATTAGGTATATGCATACCAGTGAATAGTAAATACAAAGCTCATATTTTAACGCATTAAAGATGTAAATAGTAGAAAAATTAAAGGTCCTAATATTTCAGTGTAAGCATAAGATAGAAAATTCTAAACAAGTATTTGTGGTCAAGATAGACTAGTAGGAAAAGGTCAATTTATTAAATATATATTCACTGGCCTTCTTTTAAAACATCATTTCATTTAAATTCAAATTGAAATTATTAATCTAGACTTATTTCTTTTATTTTTGCTAATTGTCAAACTTTTCATTGTGTTATAAATGGTGAGGCACTTAGTTTACAGCCAAAGGAGCTCATGTAATGCTTTAGAAACAATTACAATGAAGACACGTAACTTTTAATCAATATATTATAAGTCTTAATAATTTGATTCTGCTTTAACAACTGACCATATGTATAAATGTTAAACTTCTTTGTAACACAAATTTTGGAAATTACTCAAAAACACATTTTTTCTTGCTAAGCTTGGTTGTTTAGGAAGAAGGAGGAAGCACTAACAGATTGAAGAAGATTTACAGGCTTTGTGGATTAGGGCCGTTAGGCTATGCATTCATCTACCATTATGTTTAAACTTTTAACCATCTTCAAATCATTCTGCACAAAGCTTTGTCTTTAGATATGGCTGTGAAAGTGTATCTTTAAGTTTTTTTTTTATGGGGGCTTAGGGTTGGTGGTTTCAATCTTTAATGAGAATGAAGTTAGAAAGTTATTCTTAAAACCTAAGTTGATTTGTGTTTGTTTTGTATGCAGGCTATAGACCTTGCTTCTGTTACGACATTTTTGCTGGAATCATATCCATCTCCGACAAGATCTGATGGTAGAGAGAGTATGATTTCTGATTAGACCTTCAAGCTTTTCTTATTAAAGATACTATTTTCTTTATGAAATTTTATTGACAAATATCATCTTTCTTCTCTTTAAAAGAAGGAAGAATGTATTGTTAATTTGGTGAGAGTATTTCTGAATTTTTTGTTCATTATCATAAGGTACAATTACATCTATATATACATACATACTCCTAAAGAGACAGTTAGGCAATAACCTAGCCCTTTAATCCAGGAAATAACCTAACCCTTTAATCAAGGATGGATCACGTTTCCCAATATAAACAATTCTCAATATATACACATATACATTAATGTTTGGAAGGAAGAAGGCAATTACATTTCATGCAACAATATCTAAAAAGCCAAAAGGGGGAATAAAGAGTCAACCTCAGGTGTCTGATAAATTTAATTAATTAGTCTATAATCTGTTTGCATATTAGTTATAGAAACTAACTTAAAGCAAGTAGAAACCGTAGGCGAAATATTGACACTCCATATTGCAATTTGTCATGACCCAACAAAGATTAAGTTATTATTAGGTGAAGGGACATGAATGGTTTTCTATTACTTCTGTAACATCACAGCCTAGTTTTACCTGCAAACACTGAGTGTATAATTAGAAACTGCAAAAGAGTGGAAGGACACACTTTTTTTAGAACCCCAAGCAAAGTAATCTATCATACAGAAGTCAACTTACTATGCAATAATAAGTGTGCAACTTTTTCTATGTTAGATTTGAGCATAAACTCTGAAGCCTGGTTACTATATTTAATCATAATTATTATTTTTATTTTTTTGTGTGTATGGGAGATGGTTCTCTCTCTTTACCGTTTGTTTCTAAGCTGTGTAGTTTTAATTCCAGACTCTAAAATTGCTGAGGATGAAATGACTGGCGAAGATGAAGTCATGGAAGTAGTTTTGGATAGGAAATTGATTCAACAAATCTCTAATGCCATAGATACTCGCTTCCTTCTTCAACTGGTATACCATCTTGCAAATGATTTCTGTATCAAGTGTCAAAAAAAAATTCTCTACCATTTATTTTGAAAAATTGATGAATTTTGATTTTTGTCACATGCAGATAAATATATTATTTAGAGATTTTTCATCTGCCAATGATTCAGATCGTGAGCCAGAGGAGAGGGAGGTGGCAGCTGTTGGTGCAGTTTGTGGATTTTTACATGTTATCTTCAACACATTGCCTCTTGAAAAGATTATGACTGTACTTGCCTACAGAACTGAACTTGTTCCTATTCTTTGGAATTTTATGAAACGGTGCCATGAAAACAAAAAATGGTCATCCTTGTCTGAACGGTTATCATACCTCTCTGGCGATGCACCAGGTTGGCTGTTGCCGCTTTCTGTATTCTGTCCTGTTTACAAGTAAGAATCTTTTATACTATTGACTTGTTTAATAAATGCTTGTGTTGATGCACGAATTGTAGTTTCTGCACACTTTTAGTATTTCATTTAATCATAACCTGTTCTTCTTTAATCAGGCATATGCTCATGATAGTTGATAATGAGGAATATTATGAGCAGGAGAAACCACTATCACTGAAGGATATTAGAAGTCTTATCATTCTGCTAAGGCAGGTAATGTTATGGAATGGAATGCCTGTTATTTTAGTGAGACAAGTTGTTGAGAGTTCAGAGATTGAAATCTGTAGTTCCGAGGGAGAGGGAATTCATTCACAGATTGTTAAAATGAAAAATAAAATCTTTCTTGCTCTCTAATCATAAACAAGGTGTGTCAAATTTTTTCGAAGGATGTCTACCAATGTCATGCCAAAAATGTCAAAAACATCCCTAAAGTTTTAGTGCAATGCCCCTTACAAATGTAACCTGCTTTGAAGTAGCAACTAGTTTTTGAAGTTTGTTATTTCTGCAGGTGCTGTGGCAGCTATTGTGGGTGAATCATACCACGTCTGCTAATTTGGTAAAATCTGTTCCAGTCAGCACAGCAATTAAAAAGCAGTTCGAAGCCATTCAGCAGAGGGTTAGCATTGTAGTCTCTGAGCTTCTGTCCCAGGTAGAACAACAGAAACAATAGTTTCATGTTTCCTCTCTGTTGAACTTGGAAGATTTCATGATATTATGATGTTTTATCAAGGGCATCACTTGATACTTTACATTATAATGGGTTTATATGTTTGTGGCTTCTATAGTACTATGCTATAACTATTTCTGGGGAGTTTCAGAGAAACTGGACAGCCTTACTGCACTTTTATTCTTTTTTTCCCTTATCGAATAATTTTTCTTATTCCATTTTGAAGGGTATCTAATATTTTCTGTAGTGGTGCTTTCATTCCTTTTTCACTAATAAATAACCTCTGGTAAAATGATATATCATTTGTTTCTATTAAAAAGGAATGGCAATATCTTTTTTTCTATTAATTACAAGGAATATTTAGAGGTTATCCGTACTCTTCTAATACTTATTCAAGTTACAATTTCTTTGATGCCTCTTTCCTAAAAAGGGCATCTGCACTACTAATAACCTTATGCATCTGAAGGTTCTTTTATCTTTTTCCTAATTTACGTTTTCCCCCCATAGCTGCAAGATTGGAACAACAGACGACAGTTTACATCTCCCAGTGACTTTCATGCTGATGGGGTGAATGACTACTTTATCTCTCAGGTATTTCCTATACAATTGATATTTAGGGGAATATGCACAGAAACATGATTTGTTAGTTGTGCAACTTTTTTCTGCAGGCTGTTATAGAAAATACTCGAGCAAATGAAATTTTGAAGCAGGCTCCTTTCTTGATACCATTTACTAGCAGGGCTAAAATTTTCACTGTAAGAATCTCACTAAATTCTGATATTATTCAGATATGGGTTATTTTTGTATTACAGAATTACAGTTGATGATAATGAGCAGCTTTGGAGTTTCAGCATATCATATGTTTCCGATGTGTTTTCATAAACTAGCTGTTGTCTATTTATTGTTTCATCAGTCTCAACTAGCTGCTGCAAGGCAAAGACATGGATCTCAGGCTGTTTTTACTAGAAACCGGTTCAAAATACGTCGGAATCATATTTTGGAAGATGCCTACAATCAAATGAGTCAGCTGTCAGAAGATGACCTCCGAGGACTGGTAAGGCATGCTAATGTTTACTAACCATTTTCTCCCTGGTCTTGAGGACTTGTAAGTCATCCTTCAATTAAATTTTCAGATTCGTGTGGCTTTTGTTAATGAATTTGGAGTTGAAGAGGCAGGAATAGATGGAGGTGGAATATTTAAAGATTTCATGGAGAACATCACACGTGCTGCATTTGATGTGCAATATGGATTATTTAAGGTCATATGACATTATCCACTGTTTATGTTTTATGTTTCTTAACGTATAACAACTGCTAGATATAAAACCATTTTTGTACTTTGCCTAAAAGCGTAAGCTTTTGGAACAGTGCATTCAAGTCATAACCTCCATGATCGTGTGGTCTATAGTTTTGAATTTTATTACTTACATCCTTATAAACTAAAGTTGAATTTAAGCACAAGGTAGGTTTGTTCATCACAAAACTATTCACATATAGCCTAAGCTTTGAGTAGAATTTGTTCTGGATACTGTGTTAGTATTTTCATTTCAACGCAGTTGCCCAACTTGAGCAGCAAATTCAACTTTTAGATATTGTTGCAGTGGGGTGGCTGGTTTGGGGTGTATGGGTGAAGTGTGAAAGACAGGAATTGTAGTGAATAAACTTCACAGTTCATTTTTTTTTAATTTTGAAAATATAACTGCTATTATGCCTAGTAACAACGACCAACTGTTTGTAATGTGTCACTGAAAATATTTAAAAAAAAAATGCTTTTATGTTTTGTAATCTTTGGTTGGACATTGCTTCAGCAAAACACCTGTCTTTATAGCCCTTATGTTTTTACTTTGATTTATTGGTTTAATGGCTATCTGATGTTCCGAACATCATTATATCCAGGAAACAGCAGATCACCTGCTTTATCCTAATCCTGGATCAGGAATGATACATGAACAACATCTCCAATTTTTCCATTTTCTTGGTACTCTTCTTGCAAAGGTATGTTTCTGTCCATTTTCCTCCATCTTTTTAATAAGGTGTCACGACATCCCATATTTTCTTAAAATGGTCAAAATAATCCTTACATGATCTAGGGAATCTTCCTTTTCAGTTCTTTTTAATATATGAAATCAGAGGCTATGCAGCCTTAATATATGGCTAACCTGTTAACATTACCTGTAGTATAGCCCTGCAAACTTCACTCTCCAGATGTCAAGTTCGTAGGTGCAAGAGGGGTGTTTTAAGATTTCCAATAGTGTATAGTAGGAACAGGGCCAAAATACTCCGTATAAGACCTGGTTATTCTCCTCCCTTAGATAGTTTTTTTGGGGTTTAGTTTGGCTCAAGCAATCTGGTATAATGTGGGACCGTGCATAGTGATTGAATCTGCCTAGTGGGTCATTGTTCTGTATCTGTTATTTGTTTGTATGCATTATTTTCTTGTGTGTTTGTTTGATTAGAACAACACCTCACGCTTACAGATTACATTTGCAGGCTATGTTTGAAGGGATTCTGGTTGATTTACCATTTGCTACATTCTTTTTGAGCAAATTGAAACAAAAGTAAGACTTGGTTGTATTGGTTTGTTTGCCTCAGTTATTATTTACCCTATTTAAATTTAGATTGTTCAATGCTCAGATCTTGAGTTTCCATGCATTTGTTCACTTGCTTATGTTTTGTGATTCACAAATGACACTTGGTATTAATGTAATGCAAAAGCTTGTTGTGAATGTATTTATTTCTTGAAATGAATGGGCCTATGTGCTCTTCCCATAGAAGTGGTTTTCTACTACTACATTAAATATTTTTTCTGTTTTTGAAGTTTATTCCTGTGTTTGTGGTGGGTGTCAACCCAATAAATTTTGTTCCTACTCTGTTTAGAAAATAATAAGTGTAGAACATTGAGAGGGTTATATCCATACAGACTGGTAAAGCTTACTTCCTTTATGAAATTAAAAAAAAAAAACAATACAGAGATGTGGAGGAAGGGGAGGGGGTTGAATTTAAACCAATAGGAAAAACTAAAAGATGATTATGATTTAATGGCGACAAAACTGTAGCCCACGGTAAAATCTTAGGTTCAGTTCTTAGGATTGATTATTGATTCAAGGATGTATATTTTCTCTTTAAACAAACTGATTTTAGATATTAATAAGCTGTAATAGCCAATTTCTATGTACTTTCTTGATAACCAAGAGAAGATCTTTGACTACTTCCATTACCAATACACTAGCCTAAATAAACTTCTAGGATTTAGCCTATCAATAGCTTTAACTCCTAATGGGAACTAACTAACATGTTGGCTTGGTTCATTTAGATTAGGCTGTATTTCTACTCCAGTGTCGTTGATTTCCACTAGTTATTAAGGATTAATAGACAATTATAGATCTACTGTTCTAATTTGTTTTATACTATTGTTAACTGGAGAGAACCATGTTTGCGCAGCCAACAAAGTAGTAATTTGGACCTTCATCATCCTGTAAAAGATTTTAGTTACTCATGGAAGCCATAAGAACACAAGAACAAAGGAAACTAGAAAGAGAATTAATTACCTAGCTTTAAACAAAGACACAAGTCTCCTCTTAGAGTTTCTGAAACTTTTTTATATTTAAGGTTTCTAAACAAGGCCTAAAAGTTGAAGGATCCTAAAGAAAACTCGAAATATAAGAAAACATACAGATTTCTAACTGAGCCCTAGTGAAAACGTCCTAATTAATTTTTGGATGTTCCCCAAGTATCATGTAGTCAAGGGTTATGATGATTGACTTCCTATTTTCTTCCTGCATACGATTCAAATTACCTTGGATCCTTTATAAAGGTTGAAATTTTCTTTCCTATATAGAAAATAAACAAGAAAAATTACATGAACCAATAAGATAAAGCCATGCAAATTACTAAGTAAACATGCCTGTGCTAGGAATATGTAGAAAAAGAAAGAGAAATTATTGCTAATTTGATATGCATTAGTTCTATGAGAGGTTTGTGCTTTAGTGCTATAAGAAGCTATACTTCTTGCTTTCTTATGCCTTTATTTTCCGGTTGTATCAGGCACAACTATTTAAATGACTTGCCTTCCCTGGATCCAGAATTATATCGTCATCTTATTTTTCTTAAGGTAATATCTCCTCTTTGGCTTTCATTTCCTGGCATCTATTTCATTATTGAGAAAACTCTACTAAAATTAATTTAGGTACGCTAGTTATTACTGGATTGAACAAGGTTTCTTGCAAATAAAATAACAGCTTAAGCTCGTATGCAAGCTATAAAAAACTAATAGCACTATATATAGGTTACATAATTTTTTTTTAATTAACACTCACGTTTTGATGGCCCTGTGTTGAATTGATATGCACTAAAAAAAATTCAATGTTAAAAACAAATATTGTCAAATTCTAGTTTCAATGTTGGAATGAAAGAAGGGGGGTTTAAGATCAAATGTAACAATTCATCATTCATAAACATATTGTCATACTTGCATATGTATGATCAAACAACATAAAATCAACATTGGAATAGAAGGGGGGATCATAGCATGAGTGTTATACATGTTTGGACTACCACAAATATTAATGTAACTAGTCCTACCATATATACGTGATATACTACCCATAGATACATAATATATTTTAGCACTATGTTGTCCTTGGATTAAGAACTATGGGTGGGGATTTTGTAACACAATTGCTTTTGAATTAATGAAAGATTGCTTGTAGGAAAGCCTTGATTTTCTCGGTGAGTGTGTCAATATTTTCCCACTGATTCTTCTTTGACTAACAGCATTATGAGGGTGACATTTCGGAGTTGGAACTATATTTTGTTATAGTAAACAACGAATACGGAGAGCAAACAGAAGAGGAGCTACTTCCAGGCGGAAAGAACACCCGTGTTACTAATGAGAATGTCATTACTTTTATTCATCTTGTAGCCAATCATCGCTTGAATTTTCAGGTAAAGTAAGGCCTACTTTGAATAAAGTTCTCAATTAACACTCATAAGAGAAAAAATAAATGAATAGGTAAAATCAATTTATGCTTGTTAACCTTTTTATATGATCTCTTTTCTAAAAGTTGAGTGCATAAAACGTTTTTGGTTTAGTTTATGGGAAATTTTGATTCATTTGACCTATCTTTCTTGTACCAGAACTGTCTATAAGAAAAATAATTAACCAAACAAGGCTTAATTTTTTTTAATTTAAATTGCATCTCAGAGTGACTATAATTATGCATCAAATATATTAAAAATAACTATCTTTTTTAGATACGTCAACAAAGTTCTCATTTCCTGAGAGGATTTCAGCAACTTATTCAAAAGGATTGGATTGATATGTTCAATGAGCATGAACTTCAGGTTTCCTTCTATCTTGACCGACTTTCAGGCATCTAAAGCTATGGTTTTTTTTCATTTGAATTCTTATTCTTGCATTGTGATCTTATTGGTTTGATAAACAATTATCGTTTTCTCCTACATGCCATAATTTACGCCTGACTCTTGCTACAAATTTATGTTCTTCATGATTGATAATTATAAAGTGAAAAGTACGCCTTGACTTTGTTATATTTGCTTCTATGTTTTGATTTTCTTAAAAAGTGACTTTAAGCCTATTTAACTTTATAGAACTAGTCTCGTGAATGAGGTTTGTTCCTAGTTATATACTATAATTTGATCCTATTTCTAGTTAATGGGAGATCTTCAACACACCCCCTCATACCATACTCCCATATCAAGTGTGTGATTCAATATTTGTGGGTGGTCCAATAGATACAACCCACTCTGCTCCTTAGCAATCAGAATTGTCTTCCCTGTGGCAAGGTTTTGAAATACAAGGGGAGAAAAAAGTTACTCAACAATTTTAATCTTTCGTTAGCTTTTGTATAGAAAGAAGGCTATTGGTCAATTTTGGGACTTATAAGACATCCTTTAGTACATTAGAGATGATTTTAAAGTTATATTTATGGATTCGCATATGGGCACACTATCACCATTTAGCAATGTTGTTCAACAGTTTGGTATGACTCGCAATGAAGCATATCATTCATCTTTTTACCATCGCTCGAGTGCTAGGTGTATCTATCTTGTAGTATATGTTGATGACACTGTTCTTACAGACAGTGATCATCGTGGCATCTTACAACTAAAACATTACCTTTGTCAACACTTTTAGACCAAAGATCTTGACAAACTCAAATATTTCTTAGGGATTGAGATAGCACAATCTAATACTGTTATCTCTAAAAAAAGAAATGCATTGGATATTTTGGAGGAAACTAGGTTGATAAATTCAAAATTTGTTGATACACCCATGGATCCCAATGCCAAACTTCTACCCTATCAAGGGGAGCCTCTCTCAGATCCTAAGTACAAAAATTAGTTGGAAAATTAAACAATCTTGTTGTTAGTCGTCTTGATATTTCCTTTACCATCAGTGTGGTGAGCCAATTTCTTAATTTCCCTTGTGAGGACCATTGGAATGTAGTCATTTGTATACTAAAATGCATTAAAGGCTCTCCTAAAAAAGATTTGTTATATGGTCACAATAACCATACTAAAGTCATTTGTTATTCAGATGCTGATTCATCTGACAGAAGATCAACTTTCGGATATTGTGTCTCCATTGATGATAACTTGATCTCTTGGAAGAGCAAGAAACAAAGTGTTGTGGCGAGATATAATGCAAAAGCAGAGCTATGGCCTCAGCTACTTGTGAGCTTATTTGGCTTAAACAATTACTTTAAAAATTGCATTTTGGAGAGGTTAATCAAATGACACTTATATGTGATAATCAAGTTGCTCTTCATATTAGCTCAAATCCATTTTTCCATGAAAGGACCAAATATATTGAGATTGATTGTCATTTTATTCGAGAAAATATTGTATCGGAAGATGTCAAGATTGAGTTTGTTAATTCAAATAATTTATTAACAGATATTTTTACTGAATGCTTTTGTGGTCCAAGGATTGATTATATTTATAAGAAGCTGAGTATATCCGAGGTCAGTTTTATGAAATTGAGTTTGACCTCAAGTTCAAACTCTTAAGAGGTATGAAGTGCATTCCAAATGATATCATTGTGTTGTAACTAATAGTCCACAATTAGTTGCGACCTCTTCAATGGCTTCCTTAATGGTAGTCTCAAGGGTCCTATTTAGTCCCATAGTAGCTAGATATATAACTTAAAATAAAGCATATAAAGTTTAGGAAGTGCTGATGTTAAAGTCAGTTTTATTAATCTGAGTTTGGTCTTAAGTTCAAACTCTTAAGGTATGAAGTGCATTCGAAATGATATCATTGTGTTGTAACTAATAGTTTTCTATTAGTTGTGTGACCTCTTTGATGACTTCCTTAGTGGTAGTCTCAGGGGTCCTCTTTAGTCCCACATTAGCTAGATATATAACTTAAAATAAAACATTTGAATTAGGAAGTGCCAACGTTATAGTTGGTTTTATGAAATTGAGTTTGGTCTTAAGTTCAAACTCTTAAGAGGTATATAGTGCATTCCAAATCATATCATTGTGTTGTAACTATAGCCATAGTTTTTTGTGAACATGTGGTAGTCGAAAGGCTTGGTCTTTTAGTACACTTATTTGTTGATGAACTTCAATATTTTGTTGAAATTTTTTATATATATTGTTCAACTGCCAATTTTCCTGGATTCGGTTTTCAACTAATTCATGTTTTCTCTAGAATCTGTAATTTGTCTCAATGTAATTCAGTACTGAACTTGCTTCACAGTATTGTTTTCCATAGCTTTTGATATCAGGTTCACTTGACAGCTTGGATGTTGATGATTTGCGGCAGCATACAAACTATGCAGGAGGCTATCATAGTGTAAGCATCTGGTATTTTTGTGAGGATTTAGTCAGTAATGCAAAAGCAAGAAACATTCAAGTGATACACTAACTGAAAAACTTTTCGAGATTGTTCTTTTGCTTAGGGTTTTTTTTCTATGATTATTTGTTGGATTTTGAAGATAGATAAGATGGAGATTGTAGAAACTGAGAGACATGTAGTCTTTTATTGATGTATAAATCAATCACGGAGTTACTCAGCCTAGGAACCAGTACCCATTTAAGGCCTATTTGTATAAATTATTCTATAAACACTTACTACAAAAGAAAATAAAGAAGGAAAAATGAAAAGAAAAAAAAAATCTGCAAATTAAATTAATTTATGCATATGTTAATTTGTAGAAGTTTCATATAAAATGTTTCTTTTTAGTCGTTATTCCTTTTCCTAACTATAAATGTCCATGGAGAAACATATCTAAAGAAACCCTTAATTTATGAAGTGAACACATAATATGGTTGCCAAATTCTTCCCATCTCCACTCAATTAACTCAATCCTAAATCAGCTCCTTTAAATTCAACCGGCTCATAAACAGTGAAGCTTTTATTTTTGCATTTTAACTCTGTAAGGTGAGTACTTTCCGTTGGAAGAATATTTTTGGAGTTCTGATGAGCATGGGTTTGCCATTCAGCAATGGATCAAATTTGATTCTCATTCTAAGGGTCTTGGTCAAACAAAGGGAACGATTTCTGTGGAAGTGTGTGTAGTCTTTTCAACCTTCCAACTTTTGAGTATAGCATTTGATTGATGCTTAATTATGTGATTTTTAAGGTCGGCTCATGCTAAACCAATTACTGGATCTGGTTATGTTTATATCTTCTGGTTGCTGTTGCACTGAAACTTCCTCCAACTTGGTTTTCTCTTTCCTCCACGTTGGAGGATATCTGTGCTCTTCCAAATTTTACCTTCTACATAAAAGGGATGTTTGCTGATCTTGTAGCTTATGTTTGTTTTTTTTTTCCATCTATCTAGGGTAAAATATCAGTAGTCTGGATGTTTTTTAGCATTTGAACCATTTTGGTTTATCAGTTTTCTTTTTTTTGTTTGTTTGTTTGTTTGACTTGTGAATTCTGACTTGTGTTTTCATCTGATAGGAGCATTATGTTATTGAGATGTTCTGGGAAGTTCTCAAAGGCTTTTCATTAGAAAACAAGAAAAACTTTTTGAAGTAAGATGCACACCGCAATAAGATTTATTTGCTCTTTTTATGTCATGTTAGTATGAGATAAAAATTTATTATCCTTACAGGTTTGTGACAGGTTGCTCTCGGGGACCATTGCTAGGATTCCGATATCTTGAACCTTTGTTTTGCATACAAAGGTATGCTTTGATTGTATTAAATATTTTCTCCACTTGATCTCTACCAAAGTTGGTATATTTTACAGACAAAAGGATCGTATTGGAATTGTCTGATGTCTCTTATTATAGGGCCGGTGGTAATAGTTCGGAGGAAGCTCTTGACCGATTACCGACATCAGCCACCTGTATGAATTTACTAAAGCTTCCACCTTATAAAAGGTTCGTCATAGTACTTGTCTTTACAGTTTGAAGTGTGTACATGAAAATTTGTTTGTCTCTACCGTTGTAGAGCGGTTAGAAAATTAAAGATGTTTGAACTAATAACACTGACATAAGTAAGGAGAAATTGCGTTTTGTCAATTTATAGTGTATGTGTACCAGATATCTGAAAGTACATAGGAAACACAAATTTAATCGAGAGAATCAGATTCTCTAGATTTAACATTACACCGTCTTGTTGACGCATGAGTGTGTCACGGAAGAATAATGATTTTAGAATTGTAAAAATATCGAAATATAGTCTTAGCAGATTTAAAAATTTGAAAACCTTTTTAGCTGGTCTGAAACCTTATTAGGTAGTTCTTGGATATTAGTTCATTAATAAGATGTTTGTTGTGAATGTCCTTAATGTTTGAGCTTGGACATCAGTCATTATATAAGAACTTCTCTATGATAATAGTTCACGTTAAATTTAATTCAAACATTGTTTCACGTTAAGTTTTCGAGGGAGGGCAGATCTCTGGTTTATGGTTTCCACTTCAGTATTATCATTTCCCTCAATTTTGTCTATGTTACGACTATGAAGACTAAGGTTTTGAGCCACGATAACGGGAACCATTTTTCTTAACTCTAGTCAATATTCATGCATCTTTGCATGATCTTAATTCTCGATAATGTAGCTTGGATTTATTTTATCTGGTGTAAGGTTTTGATGTATTTTGTGTGGCAAACCTACTCACTCATTTTCAATGCAGTAAAGAGCAACTGGAAACCAAATTACTGTATGCCATAAATGCTGACGCTGGCTTCGATTTGAGTTAAAAGGAGGCGCCACTATTTACCGCATCATTTCGTTTCAATAGCATTAGAGGTCCAGTAATATTCTTTACTAGACAAACGCCACAGAACAAGAATATTCAATGTAATGTGAACTGAGGGATAGGAATGCCATGTACATAATATATTCATTTTCATCTTCTCACTGTCAATTTGTCCTTAAATGTAAATATATTTGATGAAAAATAATTACAGTGGGATACTTTTTTGTATCACTAAAGTTGTGTGGAATTAAATTATTCCGGAACGAACCCAACTTACACTCGATATTATCAAACATGGCATTCCATACGATAATACATAAATAATGTATTTGTTTGAATATATATATATATATATATATATATATATCTTTGAAGAGCATAAATTATACAAGTGTGACTATAAATGAGTTACATCAAATCTCAGCCCTTGATTTAGTTTTAATCTTACAGCTAATGTAAATACTGAAGAAGTTAGTCACAGTTCCTAGATTGTACACTGACTATGCTAAATAGACTTTAGTACGAATGCCTGGCAATTTCTCTTCGTGCACCATAAATGATATGACATCCCAAAATTTAAAATTTTCGTTGATTTCATTTTTCTTAGATGTGTGATTTTTATACATTCTGGATTTCAAAATTTGGAATGTTATTTTTATATTTTATTTAGGCTTTTGGATGGTCGTTTTGATTTTTTATATTCGAAATAATGTGGTGTGTAAATGGTGAAATAATGTGGTGTAAATGGTGTTGTGGTGTAAATGGTGTTAAAGATTGAAATTTGAAATTCATTTATGTTTGTTTATGAATCTTAAGGTTATTTATATCGTCTATATACGCATGATGAAATCCGGTTAGTTTTTAATAATTATATTATATTATTTATTTTATTTTATTTTTATTGTTTACTTGTTCTTATTTTAAAATATTTAAATCACGTGTTTTTATACCTTTTATTTGAATAATTTTTTTTAGTTTTAAACATAGATTTTTCTTTTATTTAAATTGTGTTTTTTTGTTTAAATCTTACTTTCTTCATTTGAATAATGTTTTATCTTCATTTCATTTGTGTTTTTAGTTAGTTAGAAATTAAATTTGACTTTTTAAATAACTATATTGTGTTTTTTTTTCTAAATTTGAATAACCATTTTTTTTATTTGAATTACAAACATAAAATTGTGTTTTTTTATAATTTGATTTTTCAAACGGTAAATTAAACTCTTATTTCAAATGGAATGTTAAAAAAATAAATTAAATTTTTACTTCAGAAAAAAACTTCAAAATAATCAATTTTACAATGATATTCAAAATAATAGTATAGTAGTATTAAATTATTATTATTAAATAACATGAAGATTTAATATTATCTTATAAATATATTATGCTATAAGTAATTTTAATTTGTGGTTTTTTATATTCAAATAAACTAGTTTCTAATTTTTTATATTTAATTTATTTTTTATAAGAATTCACGCTGAATATAGATAATCAAATTATAAATAAGAATGATGCAACAAAAACTTGTCGCAATATATATTTTAAAGTTGAGAAAGATTTTTGGTAGTAAAAATAATATGATCAAGAGTTTATAAGATTTTTCATCTCATAAATCTGAAAATTCAAGTAAGAAGTCATTTGTTAACGATTATTGAAATAATAGTTAGAGTCTGTCCAAAAATGACTCAATCGAAACATTTTGAGATTAAAATATTGGACAATGGAACATCATTGAAAATTGAAAAGAGAAAGTTAAAACCAAAATATCCCTCTGTCACTTGTGTCTAATGACAAAAAAAGTAAATAAAGAATACTGTTAACAAAACCCTTGGAGGTTATTTATAATATTTTTTAATATTTTAAACTGAAATACTCTTAATTATGAAATTAACGGATGTTTGTTATTTAGGATTACTATTTTATTTAGAAAAAAATATTTATTATAGGGTTAAGCACATTATAGATGTAAATGAGGAGGTTGAGTTAAACAAGAAGGTACAAATTAGATTTCATAATACAATTGTATAAGGCAATAGATATGTTTTTAGAACTAAAATTCTCTCAAGTCTACTAGCCCTTGTATATAGTGTCTATCTTGAATATTGTATTAAAAATATTTGTGCAACTAAAAATATTTAAAATAATAATGATATTACTAACATTATTTTTAATCACACATGATATTACTTTTATTAAAATCCTTAATATGGAAAATTCTATTACATTATGGAAGTTTAATAACTTCAACACATTCAAATTATTTTATGCTGCTATCAGTATTACTTCAATCATAGTTAGCTCAAATGGTTTAGAATATTGAAATAAATAATTCTAAGAGAGACTTATTGGTGATATCATAAACATGTGAAACAAAATTAGTAAGATGATGATTGATTACACATTTGTTTAGTTGTTTATATTTATGATGTTATTAGAAAAAAAAATACAAATATAGTTTTTTTTAGCTTGGCATATGAAATGCATAATTGAGTTATTGAGAATGTGAGAAAGTTCAAATACCATGAAGGATAGACAAAAAATTGAACATTAATCCTATCATAAAGAAGTAAACTAAAAAAAAAAATTATCATTGGATTAAAACATTAATTTATAATTTTTTATATATATTTAATTTCGTTCTTAAAATACTTACTTTTTTTTCTTCTTTATATTTTAGGCTTTAGTATTATTTTTTCCACACACATGTTATGTTTTTTTTATATATATTTTACCTTTCTTTTATATACGTTTATTTTTTAAAGTTTAACATGACATTTCTAAATATTTTAAACATCGTGTTGATTAATATAGTGGAAGTATGATGTTTAATTGAAAATATGTTATTTTTATTTTATTTTATATCCCATTATAAGATTAAAAGTAGTTAAAAACAAAGAAACAAGAACCCAAAAAAGAGTAACACTAAAAGTAAAAGCCATCACTTCTTCCCTGTAACCAAACACTTCCCTTTTCTTCTTCTTCTTCTTGTTTTCCAAAACCATTCCAATCAGTTAAATTCAATCGCTATATTACATTCTTTTCTTCTTCTTCTGCCTCACACTAATTTATCAAAGCAAACTTGATTAACCTAACCCTAACCCAAGATGGTGAAGGTGCGCATGAACACCGCCGATGTCGCCGCCGAGGTTAAATGCCTCCGACGCCTCATCGGAATGCGGTGCTCCAACGTCTACGATCTCTCTCCCAAGGTAGTACCTCCCTTTTCATTTTTTCATTTTTTCATAGACCTACGTTTCTCAATTCTATTCGATTCGATTTTCCCTTTCTGCAGACCTACGTGTTCAAGCTGATGAACAGCAGTGGAGTTTCGGAATCCGGGGAGAGCGAGAAGGTTCTCCTGCTCATGGAGAGTGGCGTGAGATTGCACTCTACTATTTACATGCGTGACAAGAGCAACACGCCTTCTGGCTTCACTCTCAAATTGAGGAAGCATATTCGGACGAGGAGGCTCGAGGATGTGCGCCAACTTGGGTACGATCGGGTATAGTATAACCCTCCTTCCATATACCATCCATCACCTTTTGTTTATTTCGCAAAAGAAAAAAAAAATCTATTTTCTTTTTGAAAACTGTGGCAGATTATCCTCTTCCAATTTGGAGTTGGGGAGAATGCAAACTATGTTATACTGGAGCTGTATGCCCAGGGGAATATCCTCCTCACAGATTCTAATTTTACCGTCATGACTCTGCTGCGGTCTCACAGGTTCTTGCTAATTTCTCCTGTCCTCTACTTTCCATTTCTTGCTTAGGAGTCTTTTAGTTTCTTCATGTGTATTTATATAAGAAGAAAATACAAATAAAACAAATCAGGAATGAGATAAGTTTCTCTTTTAATTTATACATTTGTATAAGTTTTTTCACATTGACTTCCCCACAGGCGTTGGCAAACTTATTTCATTTTTCCTTCTTATTTTCTTTACTTTTCTTTTAAGTGTTTCTAGATAAGTTAATCGGAACAGACCCTACAACTACTGTGCTATAAAATACGAAGGAGCAACTGTTTGCATGCGGGTAGCTTATGTTTTCACTAGCACACAATCATAGGATCTTTTGTTGCGAGGGAAATTAAGTGTACTTTTTGAAGGATCACAAGACCGCCTTGTTGATTTTGTATGTATTGCACTTTTAGATTTGAATCTTTTATGTCATGGGGAGTCGAGCTGATGGGCTTTGCGAGTTATGCCGCCAGACCTTGCTTTTGGAATCGGGTCTGATTAATTAAGATTGTTTTCACTTTCAGAATTCATTAGCTTGCACTTTTTTTATTTATGTTCTTCAGGTCATGGGTTGTCTGCTTATTTAATTTACCTATTTTTTGGATTCTGAAAATGTCTCTGTGATTGACAGAGTGGTTGCAATTTGTCATTAACAGGGATGATGATAAAGGGCTCGCAATTATGTCACGTCATCGATATCCTGTTGAAAGTTGTAGAGTTTTTGAGCGAACTACTATTGAAAAGTTGCAGGCATCTCTGGTGTCTTCCAAGGAAGATGATAATGATGAGACTGTTAAGGTCAATGGAAATGGAAGTAATGCTTCTAATGTAGGAAAAGAGAAGCAAGGAACCCAAAAAGGTGGGAAGTCATCAACACTGAAAGTTGTCCTTGGGGAGGCACTTGGTTATGGACCTGCACTTTCTGAACATATAATAATAGATGCTGGCCTAATCCCTAGTACTAAAGTTCCCAAAGATAAAACGTGGGATAATGCTACTATTCAAGCTTTGGTTCAAGCTGTTGTGAAGTTTGAAGATTGGATGCAGGATATTATTTCTGGTGAAGTAGTCCCTGAAGGATACATTTTGATGCAGAACAGAAGTTTGGGGAACAATTCTTCAATATCTCAGCCTGGAAATGTTAGCCAGGTTATGTTCTATTTCTCTCTAATTTTAGCAGCACTATAAATACGGAGGAGAAAATAGTAAAAAACTTCTTACTCATGTTTTTGTGGAATTTAGTGTTTACATACTTGTGTCTTTTGACACAGATGTATGATGAGTTCTGCCCCATCTTACTCAACCAATTTAAGTCAAGGGATTATACAAAATTTGAGACATTTGATGCAGCCTTGGATGAGTTCTACAGCAAAATTGAGAGTCAAAGGTCTGAACAGCAGCAGAAAGCCAAAGAAAACACAGCTGCTCAGAAACTTAATAAGATTCGCCAGGATCAGGTTGGTACCCTTGCCCAAACTGACAACACACTTCTTTGAAAGTCAGCTGTGCCTGTGGCACACAATCTTGTTAATGGAATATCTCATTTTGGATGATATAAAGGCATCATATCTTATTGAACATAAAACATGTGGATGTGAAAGTGTATTTTAAAAGAGTGCAATAAAAGGCTTAATAGTTGTATCCTCTGAAGCCCATTATCCTACTGAACATGGTGAACACTCCTGAATAGTGGTTGCATTGTGTCTTAACTCTTAACCATGTCAGATACTGTTTTAAATTATTTTAATTCCTTTTATAATTTTTTATGTATTATGTTTAGAAATAACTTTTTAATTTGTTCTCTTACTTTTTACACTTTTGTACTAATATTGATTTGAATACCATAATAAATATATTTTTTTGTAGTTTATTATGTTTCTAATGACTTGTGCTCATTTTTAAAACACATTCTTTTCTAATTTCAGTTTTTTATGTTTACTTTAGATTAATTTTATATATTATGTTATAGCCATGTCATTTCCTATAATTTTTAAAATTTTCCATTGTGTTCGTGCTGTATGGTTTCAATTTTTCGTTTGTACTTGTGCTTCCATTTTGCAAAATATATACATTTGGGTTGTGGTGCTTAAAATTATAATTTTCTTGCTATAAATGACGGGAAAATAAGGGGGGCCTATTTGGTTTGCAAAAAATTGTTCTGTTTTCATGTTTTATTTTCATTAATAACATGGTAGGAAATGAAGACAAAACATTTTTTAACCAAACAAGCTCTAAATTCCTCTTCCTTACTCCAATTTATCAGAGGGCTGAATTTTAACTGATGTATGTTTTGACTACTGGTTGCCATCTATAAATTAAAATAATTATTTATGGTTGCATGTGGTAACACTGGACACAAATATAACTTCAAATAAATATTTAGGACATCTGATACTCAGCATAATATCTCTCATTTCTGCTGTGTAGGAAAATCGAGTACATGCTTTGAGGAAAGAAGCTGATCAATGTGTTAAGATGGCAGAATTGATAGAATACAACTTGGAAGATGTGGATGCTGCTATAGTAGCTGTTCGTGTAGCTCTAGCTAAAGGTATGAACTGGGATGACCTTGCTCGGATGGTGAAGGAAGAAAAGAAAGCTGGAAACCCAGTAGCTGGCCTCATCGACAAGCTCCATCTGGAAAGGAACTGCATGACTTTATTGTTAAGCAACAATCTTGATGAGATGGACGATGATGAGAAGACACTCCCTGTGGATAAGGTTTTTATTGATTTACTATGCAAAATAATAAATTCATTAAGACAGAGAAAAGTACAAAGAGAAGGGAGGATAATGATCATCCTTAAAAAGGCAGAATAGTAAACAATAAAGGAAAACAAGAAAACCAATGGAGCAAAGCTATCCGATCCATCATGTAAATCTTCTTAAAAATGAGAGTTATGCTCCAACTAACTGTACTGAAGTGTACCATAGGCTGCCATTGCTATAAATATTGACATGGGATAAAATTTAAATATTTTATATTGAACTTCTATTAGGCTACCTAAAACATTTACAAGTTGTTTGTCTTCAATTGATTTATTCAAACTACAAATTTTTTAACACGTGTAAGTTGTTGTGCATAAGGAGACCTGCCATTGTCATGATTTTCAACCAAACATAAAATGATATTGATGTTTACCTTATATTGATCTCTTATAGGCTAGTATTATGCCCATAAGTCGGTATTATCACTTTTTCATCAACCTTTAATCTCACCTTATCACTGTCATCACTGATTTTCTTCATATTTTTTGAAAAATGCTGATTTTTAATGTTTTTTTCTCTTGAATGTTTAAAATTACTAAATATAGTATGTTTATGTTCCAGGTCGAAGTTGATTTAGCTCTTTCAGCTCATGCCAATGCTCGGAGGTGGTATGAACAGAAGAAAAAGCAGGAGAGCAAACAGGAAAAAACTGTAACTGCCCATGAAAAGGCTTTTAAAGCTGCAGAAAGAAAGACTCGCCAACAGCTTAGTCAGGTGGTTAAAACTTGTATTTGGGAATCTTTAATCTATATTGCAAATTAATATGTAGGTAATGGATTGCTATCTATAAGGATCCAATTGCAAGGTATGGGACTAGCATCTTGCATTGGAAGTATAGGATTCTGATGTGGGTTTATAAGGCCTTAGGCCCCCCGACTAAAGGGGCTAGCTTTTGTAGTTTGGTTCTCCCAAGATTATTAACAATTGGTGTTAGAGTTGGTTGCTTGTCTCAGAAAGGGCTAACTATAGCGGGACTGACTAAAAATGCTGAGTGAAGCATCTTAGAGTGTCTGCTGCTGTGATGTTGGTTCTTAGGAACAATGCTATTGACTTGAATATTGTGGGGTCTACATGATTTTTTCTATCCCGCTCCCTCTGCAGGACGATTTTATGGGAGGGTTCCGTAAGTTTATGGGTGCTTATTAATTGTGGTTCCCAAAATCATATCAGTCAATCCGACTGGTGGGAACTTTTAGTTTGGTCGAGGCATAAAACTGCTCATTCACAAAACTGGTGTCAAACTAGTAAAAAACCAATTCAACAAATAAAATTAATAAATCACTATTTTTTCTTGAAAAGTGAAAGTAGTTGTCGTTTTTTATTCTACATATAAACTTATTATTAATGAATATTATATTATATAAATTTCAACTGAAGTATGATTCACAAATTTTATACAAGCCTTCTATATGTATTTTAAATGTGTGCGGGTCTAGTCCAAGGACCTGTGCAAAGCTAGCCTCTGTGGGTGGGTATCAAGGCTGCAGAGTATGGTGGGATGCTAGGATCCAATTGCAAGGTATGGGACTTGAATCCTGTACTGGAAGTGTGGGATTCTATTGTGAGGTTTTTGAGGTCTTGGACTCGCCAACTAAACTGGATAGCTTTAGTAGTGGGGTTCCACCATGGTTCTTATTACTATCTCAAATAATCAATTAAGCAGGAACCCTTAAAAAAGTATGCAGTCTGTAATTATGGGAAAAATTAAGCAACATAATTAGTTTTGTAGAGTTTCTCATTTCAACATCTAATAAGTTTATTTGGTCATTATGATCATATATGTGCATTATAAATTTGTTACTTAATTGGGTTTCCATTTGTGGTACCGTAGGACATGCAAGTAAACTTGTGCCTATTATTTTTTTATCCTGTTTAATTTTCTAGATCTTACCTAGGCAAATTTATTATAATCTGCTTCAATACTTTCTCTGCTCTCATTAAACTGTTTTATTTTGAAAATAAAGCTTCTGAAATTTCTTAAATTTTAAGGCATGTTACAACATGTTATGTTTATATAGGAGATAATAGTATTTTTTGCCTCTTTAGATATTTGGGCAAAGGTTATTTACAAAGGGTCGTGGTTTCCTTCTTTGATCATTTTTTGTCATCTTTGGTGTCTGCTCTCCAAATTAGAAATTTACCAATGATCTTTTTATTCCTGATCGCTTCTCTCTAAATTAGAAATTAACAATAGGTTTTTATCTCCAAATTTATATCTGTAACACATTGATATGCAAGCATAGTCTGATTTTTTGCATTCCTGATTGCTGTACTTAACTACTAAATTAATTGTATGCTTTCTATCAAATTTATTTCCAGGAAAAAGCTGTTGCCTCAATTTCACATATACGTAAAGTCCACTGGTTTGAGAAATTTAATTGGTTCATTACCAGTGAGAACTATTTGGTTATCAGTGGACGTGATGCACAGCAAAATGAGCTGATAGTGAAGCGGTATATGTCAAAAGGAGACCTGTGAGTATTTCTGGTTGTATTGCACTCCTAAACTCCTCCCTCCTTGAAGCTAATGCTTAACTGTTAATAAAAAAAGTTGAGTAATGCTGAAAATAATAATAACTTGGTTCGGATGCTATCTTATTTTGAATATTAATTCTTAACTGTTAGCATGTCTCAATATTATTTGAAGAATATGTTGACTTCTCTGTCTTTTGAGAAAGAACACTATATTTAACCAAAACTTGCTGTATACTTGATTAAGAACATTGGAGCATTTCGAAGAGGTCCCAGATCACTGTGAATATTGTAAACAATGGATAAAATCATAGGAAACTTCCTTTTGTTTGAGTTGGAATACCAAATACCAATTGAAATTAGAGATTTGCTAGTTGGAAATTTATTGCTGCCCTTTGACGTATCTGGAGCCGTGAGGTGGGGGAGTTAGGTAGTAAAACTATGGTGTCCAAGAGTATTGCCTCAACTAACAGGAGGTTATTGTGGTTTCCCCCAGTTCCAACATAGCTAATGCTAGGATTCAATTGCAAAGTGTGGGACTTGAATCCCACATTTGTAGTATGGATTGTAGTGTGTGGGGTCATAGGATGTGAATGCCATGTCATTGCAAATTAAGGTTCTTGGAAATTGTTCTCAGGAGACTATTGCTTTTCTTTGTTTGGTGTCTGACATCTGAGGTTGGTTTTATATCCAAAGGATTTGTGGTTGAAGAGATAATCCACTTTTAGTATTCTCTTCATCTTAATCATCTTTCTTTGTTACATCATCAAGCCATTAGCAAATTGTATTCCTTCCAAAATCATTTATTGTCTTGCACTTTCATTGTTTTTTCTCTGAAACCTCATAGAAAGAAACTACGTACATGCACTTTCACAGTTATTTGGTTCTACTCATCTATTTTCATCTTAATCTTCTTTCCTCATTATATCATCAACCTGTATTCCTTCCAAAATCATTCCTTCTCTTGCAGTTTTCATTTTTTTCCTGAAACCTCAGATAGAAAAAACTATGGACTTCAATGCATTTAGTTGGTTATACTCATATCTCTTCATCAGACTGGGGATTTCATAAGACTTCTCAGAAGACTGGAATCTTGTAAATTTTATTTTCAATTCAAATTAATTTTACTAATTTCTTTCTAGTAAAGCACCTGGAACATCTGTAATTGCTAGTCAGAAATAAAAAGTTTTTATGCTTCACTTAAAATGTGAAGCATTTCTCTTTTTGAAGTATGATTTGATCTCTGATTCTCTCATTCATTGATTTGTTCATATAATAGATATGTACATGCTGATCTGCATGGAGCTTCTAGTACTGTTATCAAGAATCACAAGCCTGTGCAGCCAGTTCCACCACTGACCCTAAACCAAGCAGGATGTTTCACAGTATATGCTTAACACCTGCCCATACTATGTTATCTGAATTTAGTTTTTTGGTTGTGAACTAAACCAAACGTTAACTGTTACCACATCATTTTCAAATGTAGGTCTGCCATAGCCAGGCATGGGATTCAAAAATTGTTACTAGTGCCTGGTGGGTTTATCCTCATCAGGTTAGTAAAACAGCTCCTACAGGTGAGTATCTGACAGTAGGGAGTTTCATGATCCGGGGAAAGAAAAAT
Source organism: Phaseolus vulgaris (assembly GCF_051622355.1). Classification (NCBI taxonomy): domain Eukaryota; kingdom Viridiplantae; phylum Streptophyta; class Magnoliopsida; order Fabales; family Fabaceae; genus Phaseolus; species Phaseolus vulgaris. Next base: position 29,489,925 of record NC_143503.1, read on the forward strand.
TTTCTTCCCCCACACCCTCTTATCATGGGTTTTGGCCTTCTGTTTCGCTTGGATGAGAGTTCCTTAGGATCACATTTAAATGAACGAAGAGTAAGAGGAGAGGAAGAAGCAACAGATGATTTTGAAGAAAATGCTCCTCTTGAAGACAGATCTGATTCAGAGTCTGAAAAGGATGTCACTGATATAAAATCTGTCGCTGACTCAGAAATGAATGGTAAATTATCAGCAGATTCACACAAGCCCCTGTCAGAAGATTTTCCCGAAGATGCATCACAAACAGGTTTGGCTTCTATCAGCGCCAAAAAGGAAATTTCACATGCTTTTCCTGTGAAAGAAACAAGTATATCAAATATGGTTGATAGGGAGATATTTTCCGACATTGGCAGAGACAGCTTAGTGGCTGTGACCCCTCAACTTGAGGAACTTATTGACCAAGCTCTGGAACTTGGATCTGTTGCTAAATCAAGTAAGATTTATGGAACTGAGAACTCCTCTCAAATTGATCTAGGCGGTGACAAACATTCTGAACAAAGCAAAGCGGCAGTTAGGGATAAACCTTATATATCAAAAGCTGAGAGACGAAAGCTTAAAAGGGAACAGAAACACGAAGATGCAGATTCAAATGTTGAACATGGAAAGGATGAACTGAAACTGAAAGATATTTCTGAAAATCTACCAGAAAAAGAAGATCAAAATGTAAAAAAAGGTGGTGGTCAAAAAATCAGCCGAGGGCAGAAGGGTAAACTTAAAAAGATAAAGGAGAAGTATGCTGGCCAGGACGAGGGAGAAAGGAACATTCGAATGGCATTGTTGGCTGTGAGTTCAGTAGCTTAGATGTCCTTTGACTTCCATCCACAGGATAATTTTTGTTTTAGCCTTATGCACCACATGTTTTATATTTGCTAAATCGAAGGCACCTTGTGTCTGGAATACTTGTCACATACCTGCTAAGATGAGTCCAAAAAATGTTAAATTTAATTAATGCTGTACTTCCTAAAACATCTTTTGAATAAAACAGTGTAGGAGAACATGAGATCACATAATGGAAAATTTCAAGAACATATTATTGCCTCCCATGTAATTCTTACATATTTCTTCTGATTTGCCTGGCTCTACCTATAACTCTAAAGCTGTTTTTTCTGGTATTTGTAGTCTTCTGGAAAATCAATCAAGAAGGAAGAGACGTCATCTGAAAATGATGCATTGGACACGGGGGAAATATCTGGCAATGGTAAGCCTTCCAGATAGTTTCATAACCAGTGTTACTGAGATTGAGCTGACCAACAAGCTTGGTTTGAGTTTGGCTCAAATAGATAATAGAACCATTCTGATTGGCTTAGCTCAAATAATTTAGATTTGTGAGCCAATTTGAGCTGATTAATAGATTCGTGAACGTGCATATTATATTTTATATAAAATTGTTTATGGTAATATATTAGTTTGTTTTGTATAATGTTTTTATTTTTTTCATTTTATGTCCTGATAGACTGTTTTATGAACTAAACAAGTCAACTGTGTCACTAGGCAAGCTTCCAAGAAATTCTTTACCTAGTTCCACTATTTGGTTCATGTACAGTTGGGCCTCTTTAAAGCATTGAATAGTGACCCTGCTTGGTTCATTGCCCCGTGGTATACATGTTTTGTAATTCATTGTGTCATTACCTTGTATTTATTACCTAATTACTGAGATCTAAATTTCGCCGTAAATTAGACACAACATGTTTATACGGCAGTTATTGCAGTGTTTAATTTGTTATCTTTTCTATTGTATTATAATGATATTGTAGCAGGTCCTGTTGAAGCACCAAAAATATGTTATAAGTGTAAGAAGGCAGGTCACTTGTCTCAGGATTGTAAGGAGAAATCAGATGATCTGGCGCATAGGCATGCAATTGGTGAAGCTGAAGAAAATTCAAAAATGACTGATCTTGACACTTCCCAAGCAGACAGGGTGACAATGGAAGAAGATGATATTCATGAAATAGGAGAAGAAGAAAAAGAAAAACTAAATGACGTGGATTACTTGACTGGGAATCCACTTCCTAATGACATTCTCTTGTATGCTATTCCTGTCTGTAGTCCTTACAATGCACTTCAGTCTTACAAATATCGGGTGAAGATAATTCCTGGACCAGCGAAGAAAGGGAAAGGTTATTATTATTATTGTTATTTTTATTTTTATTTTATTATTTAATTTTACCTGAATTTTTTTGTTGGTATCTTGTCTCTTAGACTAGTAGTACCTTGTAGAAGTAAGTCTTAGAAAACTACCTTTTTGTTCGAATATTTGTATCTTCATAGGGTGTTGTAAGTGTTGCATTTACTGCATGTGTATTATTTCTTTCTGGAGTCTATGATATACTCTTTCTCCTCCACTGGCCATGGCAATCTATGTTTTAGTTTTAGAGTTGTCGATATTTGTTTCAAGATGTTGCCAAACTTATTTTTCTTTATACATATTTTGTACAGCTGCGAAAACTGCAATGAACTTGTTCAGCCACATGTCAGAAGCAACAACCCGGGAGAAGGAGTTGATGAAGGCCTGTACAGATCCTGAGCTAGTTGCTGCAATTATTGGTAATGTGAAAATATCAGCAGCCGGCCTTACTCAATTGAAGCAAAAGCAAAAGAAAGGCAAGAAGAGCAGCAAACAAGCTAGTTAGCCAACACACCTCACAGTTTTAATCCTACTTCCCGCACCTCTGCAACTCTTATTCTTATGTTCTCTATTTTCCCTGGACTAAAACTGCTTCTCCATCTGCAGTTTTTTCCCATCAGGTCAAGTTTTGTTTTGTTTCTGTTTCTTTTCTTTAGCTAGAATTTAGAAATTTGTATTGTTGTATATCCTTCTAAGTTTCAACACTAGAGAAGTTTTACATCCTTTTTGGTTTTCAGCCGTACTGTCACACACATCTACAGTCTCTGGATTTTATTCAGAAGATATTTAAACAGAGGGTCAAGAATGTTTTTATTCTCACAATCTTTAAAATGATTGATCTTTAGAAACTATTCTTTAAAAACTTCTTACTTTTATTTCTTTTTGCAAAGAAAATATCTATTAAATACAATATTGATAAACTTAACAAAAATATTAAGAATGTATTTGATAAAGAAAAGTTAGAAATGAGTTAAACAAGTCAAACTCAAGCTTTATGTTTCCCAACAATCCAAGCCAAAATTCTAACTTTGAGCAAAGCTTGAGCACCATCTTTTATGCAAGCCAAGCTTGAGTTTCAAGTGTTCAGTGCAGTTCAACTCATTTATAAATGAAAAACATTTTTATGATTTTTTTTATTCTTATTAAGCTGTATGTCTAATTATATTGTAATCTATATAAGACAATTGTGTAGATTACATAGAGTAATAAAAAAAATTACGTGAAACGAATAAAACAGTTATATTATCAGAACATTTTTTCCAGTTAGAAAATAGGAACGAATATGATTTTAAAATATTTATAAAATTGTCTCATGAATCTTTTCTATCCAGTTAGAAAATAGGAACGAAAAGATCAAAACTCTTAAATATTTAATTATTTTCAATTTTAATATATATATATATAATTAAATGATAAACCACAACAGGAGAGTAATCAAAGAAAAACAATGTTAATTGTTTAATATAATAATTTTGATCAACCTATATCTGCTTTTATATTATACAATATTATGTTTAAATAAAAGAACCTTAATTATTGTCATCAGGGACCATTCCTAGACTCAAAACATATTAAAATATCTCTAGGAGAGACTACTCACTTGTTCAACGATAAGGTAAGCCTATATTATAAGAAATTATACTGGAACTGATTTATATGACTACAAACAAGAATTTAATTTTTTTTTAGCAACGTTGATTCTGCAAGAAACTATGCTTAACAAGAAAAATGAAAATAAAAATATTATAATAATTAAATTGTTTTTAATTTGTTAAAAAGTGAAGTATAATAAAAAATTATAATAATGTGAGCACTTGCAAGAATTACTTATTAGAGCAAAACTCGAACACATTTAGTATGAGTTGCTTAAAAATAGCGTGGCATAACAAATTGTATTTAAAATGAAATATAGGTACTGCAAATGTTGCTTATAACATACACTTGCGTTTCTGGCAGTTGGAGATGATAAAGTTCAGAGACAAATATGTAAATCTGGTTGTTGAACTGCGCTTCCACTATTGTCAATCTAATCAAAGATAACATCGACAATCCCTCGAAATAATTTAGAGAGGAAATGAAAAGTTCTACAACTGCCTATTCTACAAAAATGAATTGCTAAAGAACTGTTCTTTACATTAGGTTCTTCTTTCTACAACAATATTCAGACCAAGAGAAAAACAAAAGGGGAGGAAAGAGGCCCCTCAGTTCTCAATCATGAATCCTCAGCCAGGGGTACCTCACTCAGATCCACTCCCTCTGGAGGCAAGTCTGAAGAAAGTGGTCCTAAGATTCCATCACCGCTGAGACTTAATCCACTCTGTAAACAAAAGGATAGGTATGAAATAGGTTCACCGAATGAACAAATAGTGCATCTCTGTAAGTATGCAGGAATGCTATAAGGTGATCAAAGAAATATATCCAACCCAAAGATTAAACTTGTAATAGTTGGAAGCAAGAATGTATTCATATATCTCAAGTCAGTAAAATAAGAGTCTTTCAGTAGTCTTAATTCCAAAAGATCAAAAGTACTGGTATCCCAACTAAGGTCATCAGAATTGAAATGCATATAAACTTTTGTATCTCATGTACTAAATAGGTCCACCAAAAATAATTTAAATAGTCATTTGACATAGACATTAATACGACACGGACACTTCGACACATAATCTCTAAAATATAGGACACAAGAACACAAATTTATATATTATATAACTGTGAATTATATAAATTGACAATAAAAATTTATGTGCACACGTATGTCTCAGTTTTTTTTTTGTAGAAGAAAAGTGTTTTTTATGACTGGTTCAAAATGATTTGTTCATTCTTTTTATAATCATAATAAAAATTTAAGCAATAGGTTTGAATTTTTAGAAAATTAATGTATTTGTTCTTTTTAAAAACATGTTGGAACCATGCTAGAATTTTCAGATATCCAACAAATATTTTTTGAATTTGACACTTCCCTTATTCGTATCGTACGAGTGTCGATGCTCAATGTGTTTCTAACACGGACACACCATTTAAGAGTCGTGTCCAGGCGTGTCCGAACCTAGCAAGTGACTTTACTTTTTTATCACAAGCGAAAATGCTAATGCATCACTATACCGAATGCAATCTAACTAGGTTAGCACTCCGTTCAGTATCAATCAGTGAGATAAGATTTCGAACAAATAAATACCTCTGGCTGGAACCTAAGCATATCAGCACGAGCCATAGCTTCTGCTTGCGCGATTCTCTGTCTGAAGGTCTGAGCCATCTCCTCCGCCTTTAAAAACAAATTTAGAATTATAAGGGTGCGTTGTATTTCAAATGTAATAATGCTAATGAAAAGGTTTTATCAGATTTGTCACAGAAAGGAAGAGATAGAAAGAAGTATAACATAATCAAAGGAACCCAGTATTTTGGCTGTTCTATCAATCAAAAGGACAGAAGAAGCAGGAAGTAGAAAACTGGAAATAAACCACGACAAGTGAAGCCACTTAAGTCCTACAATTATAATTTATTTGTATGAGTAGCAGGCAAAAAACTTGATTTACTTTCTTTGAATTATACCTTCTCAAAAACAAGCTTTGGGTTGCGAATCATGTCACCAGGTGAGGGTTCCAACTTCTTTGTGGAAAGACTTACTCGTCCTCGCTCCCGATCATGACTTAAGATCATCACCTAACCAAATAATAAATGAGAATTTATGTCTACATAACTTTGTGACTCCAAGCAAATGCAGTGTAGCTTATCATAGGTTTACCTTCAGAATGTCACCAGGTTGAAGAACAGTTGCAATATCAGTTATACGGTCATGACTGATCTGACTGACATGAAGGAGGCCACTGATTCCACCAATGTCAACGAAGGCACCGTATGGCTTTATGCTTTGAACAGATCCAACGACTACTGATCCAATTCCTAACTGTCCTTGGCTCTCAGCCACAGCTTTGCGGTGACTGAGGACAAGTCTAGACTGTTCCTCATCCACCTCCACAAACTTAAAAGGAATCTCCTGCTCAAGAAGATCTTCTCCAGTTGATTTCTGAGAATAGAGGCAAAAGGGAAAGTGTTTGAATTAGCAGCTGAAATCGTAATTTTTAAAATGATACAGAAGAATAAACATGAAAAGAAACTTCTTACTTTTATTTCTTTTTGCAAAGAAAATATCTATTAAATACAATATTGATAAACTTAACAAAAATATTAAGAATGTATTTGATAAAGAAAAGTTAGAAATGAGTTAAACAAGTCAAACTCAAGCTTTATGTTTCCCAACAATCCAAGCCAAAATTCTAACTTTGAGCAAAGCTTGAGCACCATCTTTTATGCAAGCCAAGCTTGAGTTTCAAGTGTTCAGTGCAGTTCAACTCATTTATACCCCTATTGTTTATATGCTTTTGAATTTTACATTCTTTTGAAACACCGACAATTAAGTTACCCTTATTTGATTCTTGTTCCCACCAAAGACCTTATTATACTTTCATTAATGCCAATAAGTTGAGCTTTTGCTACAAGTTGAATCTAATTCATGCAAGTCCGTAAATGTCAAGAGCTAACCGATGATATCTGTGAAAATGGAACAAACCCCTTGAGGCCTTCCACTTGAGCCACCAGACCACCTCTATTTGCATTGACAACCTGCCAGCCATAAAGCATATATAAGTCAGAAGATAGAGATGGATAGGGAAATGAAAAAGTTAATGTAGTTCAAGATCAAATAAACCAATTTGCAAAGGTAACAAGATCAATTTTTCTTATGCTTTACTTTATATTTTTTACTTGACAGATTACCCCATACGGATGTCATAACAAATAAGACTTGAAATAAAACAGATAAGCCAAATATTAACTGAATTAAGTTTCTCAGTTAGCAAAACCCACCTTACCCTTGACAACAGCATCTTCAGACTGAAGTTGTCTACAGCGTTCCCATGCAAGGTCATATTGGATAGACCTCAAACTCAGGATCAATGAATCATCCGTTCCATTCTCACCAATGATCATAAATTCCTCCCTCAAGCCAGGAACTATACCTGCTTCTTCCACTTTCTTAATTTTGTGGATGCAAGCCTCTTGCAGGGGTAAGTAGGCTGTGGACTTTGCAGTAATGTCAACATAAGCTCCACTCGCATCTGTGGCAAAAACAGTGCCCTTAACCTGAAAACACAAACAGAAACCATCACTAGTTCATTTGAAAACCCCCCAAAACGAATATATGTAAACAAATATATGTACTACACCCCATTACGACTTCTTTGTAAACACTTATTAAAGAAGAATATATGTAAGGCAAAAAGAATATAAAATGTACTGGGCCCTATTGAGATAAACTTCTTGTAAACTCTAATTAAAGAAGAACATATGCAAGGCAAAAAGAATTGAGTTTCTCCTGTCAGGTAAAATCAACTTACGCACTTAACTTTTATAAAAACTCCCTCATTTATCTTCTGCAAACTCAGTTCATTTTACCTTTTTATTTTCTTCTCTTACATGTATAAAAAAAGTTTCATAAATGCAGGCTACAATTGCAAGCCCCTACCAAGGATCCAAAATTCATCCTCAACCCTTCTAGATTTTTAGGGTCTCTGCCACTTGCGCCACATCAGCTGCATTTCTACAACATAAAGAATTACTATATAACCTAAATTGGTCACATCAGCTGCATTTGTCCATAATTCCCTACAACACAAGGTCAGAGAACAACACAGCAACTACAACCACAATTTAAAACCTCTTCCCCCTCTTTCATTTTCTTCAAACACAATCAATTAGCAAATGCCGCAAAATAGTATAAAATAGGTAAACACAAAACACTCTCAACCATACACATGTTCAAAACAATTTTCAGATGGTAAAGGGAATGCAACGTGCCTTTGCTCCAACTTCGGATTCGTAGTCGTATTTGTCGAGAGAGTCGCTGAATTGCTGGAGAGTGAAGGAGACGCCTTCGGTAGGAGCAGTGCGGCACCTCTCGTACGCTTCTTCGAAAAGCTGTTTCAGTCTCACTCTTTCTTTTTTCTGCGCGTTCTCTGTGGCCACGGAACACACCACCGGAATCATACGACGCCGTTGCTGCTTCGGCGGCGGCCTCCATCCCCACTGCAACTGCGACGCCGTCATCGCCATCGGCATGGCTCCTTTGTATAGTGTAGTCTTTCTTAGTGTTTGATAGATAAGGCGTGGAATACGAATTATCGAAATGGAAAGGTAATTAAGTTATCGTTTCACGTTTTTATGACGCAACAATTTTCAAGTTCAAAAATCACTTTTTTATGACGCAACAACTTTCAACTTTCACTCTTTTTACCAAATCAGAAAGTATTATGTTTGTTTACAGAAATAAAATATATAAAAAAAAAACATTTTTTTATCAAATATGTCCCTTTGTACTTTTTTTTTAAATAGCTTCCTCTTCAACTTATTTTGACAATTAAAGTAACTTACCCGAATATACTATTTTCAGCTTACATTTAGCTTATACTTTGTTTTGAAAGTTTAAACAAACATCTAAAAAAATATAATAAGTTGCTATTCAGTTAAAAAGGGGTTTTTTTTTTCTTCAAAAAAGCTTTAAAACTTGCCCGTTAAAAAAGTTTATCTTATCAAACACAAATAAAATAATTTTATATAAATTTCATCTACCAATTTCACCTATAATCTGAATAAAATGTTTTTCCAAACACATACTATACTACATATATATGTAAATACGTACATTTAAAATGCAGATCAACTAAGAAATAAAATACTAGTAATAAGATCTTCCACTTAGATTATAGAAACATGAGCCACCTGGTATCATATCCTAATAAAATATAAATTTCTTAGACAAAATTGAAAATAAAAACAAAAAATTATTTTGGTGATAAATGTTAGCTCCAGTGAAACTTATCTGCGTGAAAATAAGAGTTTCTAAATTTGTTAATGAAGATACTTCTATAAGAAATGGTGCTTAACTCTCTCACTCAAAACCCATTTTTATATTTTGCTAAATCAATATTTAATTATAACAATTAAATTATTTTTAAGTTGTTACTAGACGAAATGTCAAAAAAATTATAAAAGTGTGAGCTGTTTATAAAAACTATCTCTTGAAGCAAAATTTTGTGCAAATTTCATATAAGTTGCTTAAAAGTAATGTGCCATCACGAGTCATATTTATAGTGAAATAAGATTCCTTGTACAAAATATTTTTATTCTATTTCTCCTTTTTCTATTTTTTATTTTCATTCACTTTTTTCCCTTTTTTTAACTAAATACATACTTAACACATTTTTTACTTATATTAATGGTATAAAAATTCAATATTGATTGAACAAGGATATCAAAGATGCATACATACATATATATATATATATATATATATATATATGCATATGTGAAAATTGGACACCATTGTGGATTAATTGTGTGATTGTTGTTGGATGCAAATGGAACAAAAATGTCCTCAGTTACTGAAACATAGTGCAATGCTGTCACATTTTCATTGGGTGGTATAATAGTAATACATGAGCACTCCAAATGTTTTTGTCTAAAGCCATTATCAAAGCCTAGTGTTCTCATGTTCCTTTGCCTTCCAAAAGGATGCAACCTGAGGGTGCTCTCACAAATTAAAGCAATATTACTCCAAGCTGATTCAACAGGTTCAGAAATAATGATAATTTAATAACTCTTGTAGTATGATACTATAGTCTAATAATTGCAATTGTTCACAAATTCAGATACTTATAATCATGATTCTCTCCTTCTGCATCTTTCCAAGTGTGATGTTTCTCTATCAGTGTAGAAAGCAATCACTCAGAAGGTACTGCTCCTATCAGTGTGTTGAGTTCAATTTTAACGACAAAACACATACACCATTTATGCTGCACTGATAATGTTGGAAAATGCATATACATGAACCCCTTGAAAGTAGGTTTTAGCCTTAGCCCTACAAACATATGGTTGAAAATTACTTCTCTTTATTCTGCTTTTCTAACCTCTAAATTGTTTGCCTTTCGGTTCTTTTCATTTAACCTTCTAAGTTATGTTATCTTAATTAAGTCCATCAACCATTAGAAATTTTTATAAAAAATTGTTTACTTATTTCTATGTTTATTTGAAAACCCTATTCTAAAAAATGATTATTTTATTAACCAATACTATAATTTAGTCAATCAAACTTGAAATTAGTACAGTAAGTTGTTGGAGTTTATATATTTAGTAGGAACGCCCTATGCTTATATATTTAAGATATGTATCAATCAAGAATATAATCACTAAATTCTAAAATTTGAGGTTGAATATACACTTCGAATCAAGTTTCATCTCTAACTTGATTCAGTCAAGTAGCAAAAGATATTTGCTTCATTTGAGAATTGTGAAATAAAAGAGTAATAGTCTTATCTTCTAAAAGATTAAATCACACATTTGTGTATAGTTCATTCTTCGCTTAAAAGTTAAATGCCATATTAGGTGTTGAAGTATAATTTTACTAGTGTCACCATTTACCATTTAGAAAATTTAGTAACTAAATTGTTCTTTAACACATTTGTGAATATTGATGATTTAGATAAAATTTTAGTTCAAAATTTTTTAAGATCACCTAGAGATATAGACCGTAGTCTATTGGTTCAAAGAGCGTAACATTAATCTTCTTCGCTCCAAACTCTTCTTATGATTATAAAAGAATTTGTGCAACAAAATTGTACAGTATTAGCAGTCTTACGAAGTTAAAGATTGAAAAAGTACCATCATTGTAAAATTCCTGGTCATTTAATTCTCCCTTTGGGAGAAACGTCTACAATTTAGACAGAGGATCTGTGTAGGTTAACTTTATCCTGGTCATTTAATTCTCCCTTTGTGACGTCGTTAAATAAAGGAAACACCCAAAATCAGGTAATTGAAACAAAACTTTGGGTGATAGAGAAAAACATAAAGCCACATATTATACAGGTGCCAATCTTCCTGTGATTACATACAGCGTGGAAGGAAGATTAATAGCCCAACTTCAATTTACTTCTTATTAGTAATCAAATGTTACACTCAGATATCCAGCAGAGTTCACGAATTAAAAGTTTGATACCATAGTCTACTTTTGGTATTATCATTATGAGCTGCATAAAATTTCATATGTAGTAGTTCTAATGAGATTTCTAGCGCCTCGATTTTAGAGAATTAGAAGTAAACGTGTAGAGAAAAAGAAAACAAATAGGACGAACCGTGCACTCTACTCAACTATCTCATACCATCAAAAAAACCACTGTTGAATGCAACAATCAAGAAAATAACTAGTTTTGTGGTCACATTCACCTACAACATTGCTGAGAAGTCCAAATCATCTCTTACTTACAGATCTAACAATAATCTGAAATCAAATCCACCATTGTTCCCGCCAAAATTAGATAGCTACGTGTTTCTCTACATCCACCAAAATAACCCCAGATAAATCCCCTAAATTAAATAGGTCTAACCTCCCAACAATTATCCTTTTCTATCCCCCTACAAAACTGTTGACTGCTTGGCTCTAACTCTAAAACAGCCTACAAACACGAATCAGTCTTTTCATGAATGTGAATCGTGAGAACCATATATACATTCAGGTTCCCTCTAGCAAGCTCCTCAACCTGTTCCGGGCCTCTTCAGACAGAGAGCAGGATCTGAATCTTCGCATGTGGGGTGGACATGACTCGACAATCTGGACAGGGGACAAGCAGATAACAATCACAGTAAGATTATCTGATGAGTGTAGGCGCAAAGCTTCCTTAACTAGCTCTCTGGCACATTGTTCAGGGTTGTCATGCCTTCTTAATCCACGCCGCACCAGACTAACAGCATCCTGGCTTGACATCACATCCCAAACACCATCACAACCAATGATCAAGAACTCATCCTCCTCTGCCAATGTGACTACCTGAACATCCGGGTCGGCAATGAGAGGCGACACAGAACCAAGTGGAAATTTAAAGTCCCAATCCCCAAGGGCACGAGTCACAGAAAGATAACCATTGAGATACCCATCATCAATATAACCACCCATCTCCTCCACTCTCCTGCGTTCTGGTAAATAACTTGGTCTGTGATCTTTGGACATATCAACAGCTACTCCACGCTTACAAAGAACAGCTCTACAGTCCCCAGCATTAGCAACCATCAAATGCCTTCCAAGAACAAGAGCAGTCAACGCCGTTGTTCCACAGGAACTACTAACACTTTGTTCATCAGACAAGGCGATGTCTGCTCCCAAAAACGCCTTTCGATGAGAATCTTCCAACCTCTTCAGAAAAAGTGCATCAGCATCATACGATTGCAGCATATGAGCATCTTCAAAAAATAATCTCATAGCATTGTTTTTAACAAAGGCAGCTGCATCTGGCCCTCCATGCCCATCAAAAACTGCATAAAATGCACTAGCCATAGGATGCTCAAAGTCAAATCCAAGATGGGCAGCTAGATCATCTATCTGAATGTGCTCATCATCCATAGATCCCCTGGGTCCAATATCAGCACAACAGCCAGATCGCACATCTGGTGTAAACTTATTAGCAGGAGCCTCTAAATTTGAATCTCCAATCATCTCAGGGCAACTCACGGGCTGAAATACACACAAGAAATTAGTCAGCACCAAAAACGTTATTTGTTTAGATTAATGGGGAATTTTTTAAACAAAGACACACAGACAAATCAGAAGCTTTTCCACCAAGCATCTTATACTAAGAAACCCTATCATACTTGAACCAACTGGAATCTAAACTTTCTAATATTAAACACCGGATGCATCACCTGATTTCACCGAAGGAAAAAATGTTTAAAACGCAATAAACATAGTATGCTTTCTAATCACGCAAGGCATACTGAACACAAATTATAGAAACACCCAAATTAAAATCCTTTTAAAAAAAGTACTGCTTCTGAAACCCCCACAACCATTCCAGAAGAAAAGTTAATCCTCCCCAAATCTAACAATCAAAATAACGAGAAAGAACACGTCAAACACATAAATTCAAGGATAAATGCACACCGACTGAGGCACAAAGAAGGGAAATCAAAAAAGAAAAATTAAAATCAACCGATTCAACTTTCAAGAGAAAACCGACAACAAAACAAGACGAAACACCATTTTTTTACACCAAATATAAACAAAACCAAATTCCAAGAAGGAATATCAGAAAAAAGGAGAAAAAATTATTTAATACCGAAACAATAAAAAAAATATTCCATAAATCCAGGAAAGGGAACCCAGTAGTACCCACCGATTCAAACCGAGTCGTTTCGGTAGAAACAGATTCAGCAGCAACCCTCACGTGACCGAATATGGGAACAACGTTGGAGGTGGGCGAAACCTCGACCTTAACGCCGTGTTCTTGCGCCACGCAAAGGTGGTACTTCACGTCCAGCATCGGAATGCTCTTCTGGCAGATAATTTCCGTTTCTGTGACCGTGTTCTGGCTCACGACCATCGCCAATACGGTGCGTTTAGCTCGCCTCTTCCAAAACAATTGCAACGGATCACTAGGGCTACGGTTTAGGGATTGCGAAAACGTTTCCGATTAGGGTTTTCTCTGTTTTCTTAGAGCTCTTGACAACAGAATTTCGCGTTTGCTTTCGTGCGTTTTATTTTTTTTTTTCTTGCCACAAATTAATTAGCGGGAGTATTTATATACAACGCGCTACCACGAAATTTCACTTCACTGTACGTGGGGAAAATACAGTTGTACCCTTGGCGTAGATTGAAAAGATATTTTGCGTCCAATAAGCGAAAACGTTAAAATTGTGAAACGAGTGGTGGCGTGGGTTCGCCACGCTTCCGAGTCAAATGACGATAATAACCCTACCTCATGCTTCTTATCAAAGTTTAATTATGCACGCACGCAGACGCTATTTCATTTAGTGACAGGGATAATCCTGTCCACTAATTAATACATAATTAACGTATTATTATTTTATTTCATATAGAGATTTTATCTTCTCTTTTTAAGATTATAAAAGTCAAATCTTGGTTGTTTTAGGGTGGATTAAAGATAATTTGGAAGAAGTATATTATTATAGTGGAAATATGTTATAAAAAGTTAGTTAAGGTATTTTAAATTTTTATTTTGCGTTTAATGAATCTTTCTAGAGATATGATGCTAGTGTAAAATTTTAATGCATTTTTAAAACAGAATTATAATTTTTTTATATATTTTAGTTTAACTTTGAGATTAGTTATTTATTTTTTCTTTAAGAAAAACAGCTTCACCGTATAAAGCTATGCGTATAGAGATAGATACTTTAATGTAATTAAATAAAGTTGACTATAATCATGTTGAGTTTTGCATTTTTTCTTTTTTTATGACAATGGAATCTTTCAACTACATTAGAAAAATGAGATAATAATTTTTTTAAAGGGTTTCCGGTTTAATGATTTACAACTGAAAATCATTCAAAGGTATAACTAACTTGATTTAAATTAATTTTGAAATTCAAAGTTTATGTATCAAATTCGTTATTAAATAGAAAATAATGTTTGAATTGGATATAATTCTTGATATAATAGATTTAAATATATATATATATATATATATTATAAAAAGTAAATTTTAAAATATATAAAGTATTAGATTTATCTAACTTTTAAAATATTTTACGATAAACAACCATTTTAAATTAAATAGGATAAGATAATCATGTGAATTGAGTCGAATTATACGTTTTAGGTTGAAGTCACATATTATTTGATAACATAAAAAAAAAATGTTATAAACAACTAAAAATATGTGCTTGCAAATACTATTTATAAGATTAAAAAAATAACTGATACAGAATAGTACAAATTAATTGAAATGTCTTATCAAATATACTTATAATATTTTTTATTTTTTATCGAGAGATTTAAAGATCAAAAGGCGTATAAAAAAATTAATTAAAGTTAAAATAATATAAATAAATAATAGAATAATATAACATTGTATTAAACTCTAATAAATAACTAAAAATACTGAAAATATATTTAGTAACTGGTGTGAAAAATAAAAGTTTAATAATGAATACTATAAATAGATTATCTGTTTAATTAGTAAGTAAAGTGTTTCTTATCTGCTAATTAAAAAAAATTGATTATGACTTTATCATCGGAACTCTTTGTATGTACACATTCACCTGAGAGTGATATTGAACCTAAAAGTTGAGAGTTGACCCAAATCCAATAATTAAGTGATAATCCACATCCAGATGATAGCAAGTATAAACCCACATAACAAAGTTCAAACTAACTGATCAACCAAAAAAAAACCAAGTCACTAGTAGAAGATCGAAAAACCAAATCCACGTAAGAGCGTCCAAATTAACTATCCAACAATCAAAAGCTCAAATCAGCAATAAATAACATTAAACTGTCACTTCCTAATTTAGCTACCACATAGCATTTTATTTTTTTTCTTTTTGCTATATATTTCAATTTCTTTTATGAATTACATAACATTTGAGGGAAATCATTTGAAGCGTTTTAATGAATTTATTTCTTAAAAGTTTTGCGAAGAACATGTTAAATTTGTCTTAGATCATGACTAATATGTCGAATAATAGTAGCATGAATTCAGGACAAGGAATAATAATTAGGAAAAGGTTTATGATTGTTATTTTTTGAAATTTTTTTCAAACATGGTGTTATACATAGTGATAAATATTTTCATTGGAGAATTTATATTTTTGATATATCAGAATTTGTTTTTTAGACTTTTCTGTCTCTGTTACCTTTTTGGTGTATTAAAAACATATAGAAAGTAATGAGAAAACCTACCATTTATGTGAAAGGTGACAACGTTAATTGGTGTCTCTTCATCAAAAGTTATATTCATTCAAAGTATAGTATTTGATGAAGAGTTGCAACGGTTTAATCCACCTTAATTAGTTTATTCTTTTGAAGCATAGTTTTACATGATCTAACGAAACTTACCATACAAGGTAAAACTTTGTGTTTTATTTATTATGTATACCGGTATAGGCAAGGTTGGGATCCACCTGACTGTCCGAGGCCGAGTCTTCCTGACTGACATTTGGGGAACCTAGCTGAGGCTTAAGAGCTTTGGTTGAGAGGAAGAGGCCGACGACCGACTTGGCCGAGGCCTTAGAAGACTTGGCCGAGACGGCCGAGACCACAAGGATTTAGCTGATGGTCGGCCTATACCATGGGAACATGGCCGATGGCCGAACCCTATTACAATTAACGCTCAAATCGAGATCATCGAAGCTAATCCATCATTAAGAATTAGGTAATGCAATCCTAAGCGGTATCCACCTCGATAAATGGGTCAAACAAAGTAGGTCCATTAGAATAATATATATATATATATATATATATATATATATATATATATATATAAACACGCATCCCAAGGAGTAAGGTATGTCATTTATTATTGTTCACCTACCTGAGAGCTTCGGAGTGAGGTATGAGCGTCGGAGTGCCTTCGCAGGTACCCCACCATCTGGTGTTCAGCCGAGGCAAGTGCCAAAGGAAAAGTGGGAGGACGAGAAGAATTTCAGTTCACCACCCAGTCACCTGACCGACCGAAAGAAGAAGAAGACTTCAATAGTTCTATAGGTCTCATCTCCCTAATAGGAATATTATGTATATAAATTGTTATTATTCATGAATGTAATTATAGATAAGATAAATACTTTAGTGATTGAATGATACTTCTCATAGCGCCGAATTCACTAATGTTTAGTTTATTCACTCGGATAGAAAGGAACTAATTTGTGAGAGAATATTATGTTTGTTTCTAATTAAATGTGAAGAATCAAAGAACTGATTTGGGGAAGAAGAAGAAAATGACACAATACAATTACGCGAAGAAAACACAAAGAAATTCAACAAAACTTACGTAATATATTATAATAATAAAATAATATATTTATATAATAATAATATAAATGTATTTATAAAATAATAATAAAAGAAAATAAATTAATACTATAAATGTAAAAATTATAAAATAATAACAATACACGTAAAACTTAAATAGAGATAATATATAAAAAAAAAGTTATAAAATTATAAATAACAATAGTAAATAAATATTTTTTTAAAATAAAAAGATTATAAACAATAATAATAAAAATAAATATAACTTACAAATTTATTAATAATTAAAATAAATTATTAAATAATAATATTAACAATAATTTTTTTTATCAAAAATATTTGTTATATGTATCTATAATAAAAAATATTAAATAAATTTAAGTAATAAACATACTAATAATTAAAAATAATAAAAAAATGTATAATATATAAAAAATAATATACAAAATTTTAATTAACTAAAATTTATAAAAAAAATTATTTCATTTTTAGATTATTTTTAAAGATTAAAATAAATTTATAAATTTACATTCTAATATTTTAAAATAATTAAAAAATTTATCACATTAATCACATCACTCAAAAACAAATCTGTCTAAACAAATTTACTATAAATACCTTAATCCAAACAATCTAACTTTATTCATTTTTTTTTTAAATCATTTCAAAATATTTTTTCAAATCCTCACATAATCTCTTCCTTAATCCAAACTCGAAAATATCAAATTTCAAACATTTATAAAAGAATGCCCCACACGTAAAGGAGTAAAAAGACATGTGTGTTAAGCATGGATGTGTAGACGGAAGGATATGGTATTCATTTGTTTCTCCACACGATTTCAATGCGCAAGGTTTGTTGGGTTTAAATGAAATTCAATGTATGCAGTACCTTATTAATATAGGCATGGTCTACTTCTTCATATCCTATCTTCCTAACTCACAAAGTCAATTTTAATTTATACTTCATATACTACTTATTAACTTATAATGTGAATTAAAAGTTCATAAATTAATTTATTAGACTATGGTAGAATTAATGAATAAAATTGTTCAAAAATATATACAATAATATAAATATATCATCATAGAAATTTTATTATGAAATAAAAAATGCATTATTATGTAATTATACTTTAATTTCTCTTAAATAACTAATATTTTATGTAATTCATTTTTTTAACGATTACCTTTTTTGTGATATTAAGCACTGGAGTTTGAAAATGAAGAAAAAAAATAGTTTCATTTAGATTAAAATTTTGTACAGTTGGTAATCATAAGAATGATCACAAAAGTCAGTTTGGTGGGAGTTGGAAGAGAGGATGGGTGAATTAAACAAGCCACAAACAATGTAAAGTAGGAATAAAACCCAACTAATATTCTAATTTAAAATAATAATTTCACCAAAAACCTTTTTACTATCTCATAGAGACTATTCACATTTTTCATTGAATCGTACAAATAAAGAAATCAATAATATTTGGTGGCTATTTTTAACACACTAGACCTTAACTCGTAGAAAATACTCATGCTTAAAAATGTATAAATCAAAAGATATTTTTAAATATAAAAAAAACAAAATGCGTTAATAAAGAAAAGTAGAAAATAAAAAAGAAAAGCAGAAAGTCCATAAATAAATAAATAATAAATTGTCCATGAATTTTAATTCAATTACGAAACTATTGACATGTGTATAACATAACACAGACGCCACTTTTTTACACCGAACTTAGCACCGACCTACGTGTTATGGCTTTGAATATAGATAATATACGAAAGTGTGGACTTAATAAATGTTATTTATTATGTTATGCATTGGTTTCAGTCAGAATATGGATCACATAGAAATCCCTAAATTCTGGTTGGATTCAGATTAATTCACCATGAAGCGAAATTCCTTTCAAGAAAAGGAAATTTGCATCAATATATAAATTTACCATAAATTCATTCAATTTTTATTTATTTAACTAAAATATTTATTCCGACAACTTTTTACCATCAAAGTACAACAATTTCAAAATACACATTTAATCAATAAACACTTTAAATCAAGAGTGATTGAACCAAACCTTAAATGCCTAAAAACGTAGTATTACTCGAACTCATATTAACATTCACTTTCACTTCAATTTTAATGTCTACATCAAAAAAATTCATCAACTGAAATAAAACAATTTATCAACTTCTCTTACCTTAATTCAAATGTTGATTTGAAAATTCATCTAAAATATAAAGTTCTAACTTGTTAGCAAGGGACATAATTCACAAACAAAACATGTAACCCAACAAAGATTAAAACTATCACTTTTAGTTTCTATTATCATATTACAGCGTCGAACTAAAGATTAAATGGACATTCTAACTAACGAATCCTTAATACATGTAAATTAAATATTATTTATCTATCTTAAAATTAGGAACTAAAATTATTTTGATTTAAAAATTCACGAGATTGAAAATGAAATAAAATATTGAATAGACAATAAAAAGAAAAAGTAACACATCTTACTGTGATTAAAAGAAACGATTGCAAATAAAAAAAAATAGAGAAGAAAAACTAGAAGTCGTTAATTTCACAAAAACTAAAAATATATTTAAATTCTGATAATTTTATAATGGATTAAAATAATGTTGCATGGCCTTTGTTAAGCTTTTGTCTTGAGGAACCATCGCACACATCTTTTATTAAATCCATAAAACCAAAGAAATGTTTATTCAGTGCGAATCCATGGTCGCCTACTGTATATACCAAACTCACAGTAAACAAAAAAAGTGTTCTTCTATTTGATTCTACCATTTGGCACAAGGTTTTGCCTTTCTAGTCACTTTCCCACTATTTCTTAATTCAAAACACTTCTTCTATAAATCACTCATCACTTAATTACTATATCATATCATCATACTTATTCTGCCTAAACGGTTTTGAAAGATGAGTTCAAAAATTTCAAAACAAAGTATTAAATGGTAGATGGGAGAATGCAGCAGCTTATGCAGTTCATGATTAGCACTGTGCAAAGATAATCTTCTCTCTGCAGCTTCTGCAAACATCATCACTAGGCTTTGAAAATGACTAAACGGTACGTCCCAGGTCTCTGTTCAAACCAGATTTAGTTAATATAGTTAATTTTTTGTTCTAATATTTCAAAAGTATTTTTGTTGACTTTAATACTCATGTTTTATTTTTTAATAGGCTTTATTATGTTTTGCTATTATGTAACTGTGTCTTAACTATATTAATTATTTTTTTAGCATTAACATAATTATAGTTAATAATAAGGACTGAAAAAGGGACGGTTAGAAAATGTAAGAAATTTAAAATTAACAATCCGATTAAGATATATTTATAAGAACGAAAATCATGTTTGAATTTTTTATTTTATGTAATAATATATTAGTAACTTAAATTTGAGGGAAGGGGAATTTAGAAACTGAAAAAAAAACTAAGACTAAATTGTAGGTAGTTAAATTTGACTAAAACGGTAAGTAAATAATGTTGAATCACGCTGACAGAAGAAAAAATATGATAAAATTAGCTTTACGTTTTTTAGAGATAGTAATTGATACCAACCGTACAAGAATCTTGTTCCTTTGTATTCCACCAAGAGTTTCAAAATTAAAAGTGTTGGAAGAATTTGCCAACTAGAGCTGCCAAATTTTGCCTACACCTTCATCGATTTTTTTAATTTCAACTCTACCCTTATATTTATTTTTTTAATTCAATCCTACCCTTTGTATGTTTGCTTTTTTTTTTTTATACCAGATTGTAAAATCGTAACACCAACTAATATATATATATATATATATATATATATATATATATATATCATAATTATATAATTTGATACAATTTTAAAGGTATTTTTGGATCTAGGAATATTTTAGGATTTTACAATCTATAATACATATGGAGTGTTATGAATTCTAATATTACTAAAAATATTTTCTGAATTTTATAATTTAGACTAATATTTTTTAAAGAAAAAAAATGTACTTCCGGATTATTCTCCGGACTATAGAATCCTTAAGGTGTAAATAAAAATAATACTTTTTACAAAATATATTTTTGAACAATAAAGTAGACTTTTTGTATTATCTATGGGGTGCTCAGAGAAACTATGGAGGTGCAAGAAGAAATAGCCACTAGACTTTAGACTGTAAATTATAGTTGTCAATATTTCAGGCCGAGCGAAGTTTATAATTGGTTCATGTAGGCTTTCTTCTCAAAAATTTAGTTTTGCACCCCATGATTACAATTGCATCCCATAATAACAATAATAAAAGGACTAAAATACACCTAAACTACATTGTTGTCGTTGCAACCATTACTACCACTGGGTTTTTTTTGTTGCAGCTCCATTGTCCTTCGCTACAACATTGGAAAAGAAAAGAAGCACTATGCTTACAACAATAAATATTCGTGACTTTTTAAGATTGGGACTAATAAAAATGTTTGGAACAATAAATATCCATCTTGTTCATATTTTGGATACGAGGCGACTAATTCCAGGACATTAAGCAGGGTAGGACAAAGAAATTGTTGACCTCCAGGGATGTCTAATATGGAAAATTTAAAATTTTCAAATTTTTCAATTTGAAATATTTTTAGATTAAGTAATTCATAACGGAAAGGTGTATGTTTATGAAGTGTTTCATATTGGTTATTCCTAAACATTTTACAAATTGTTCAATTGGGAACATGTTTTTTTGCATTATGAATGCTCAAAATATGTTCCTGAACAATTCAAAAAGTATGGTTTGGAAAGCTTTTGGAAAACTAAACACGTATTAAGCATTATTTTGATATTTGATAATTAAAGTTTCTCAATTAACGAAACATAAATCCTAGCAAGTAGAAAAGATGATGAACAAAGAAGTCGACACTATGATATACTAAATACTCTTATACTAACTTGAGTATACAGTGCCTTTATATATACTTGTCCTCTCTACACTTACTTGATTGAGACTAAGAAGAGATTAAGATCGATAAGTAACAAGATTTTGATGAATTGTTTCTGCACCTGCTTAGGTATAATTGTAAGAAGTTACTTAACTTCTATTAATTTTGTGAAACAATTCACTGTTATCAGCTAAATTTTTTATTTTTCTCCTCGGGTTGGGGAAAGGGATCCACTATGTCCTAACATCTATATTCCGACAAGCTGGTCCAATGTTTAATTAAAAGGGTGATGGAAGCAAATGCAAACAAGATTAAGATTAAAATATTGTTAAACTTAACAGGTCATTGAATCAGAAACCAGAATGCAGTGTTTTATTCTTAACCTTCATACGCTGTCCACATCAGTGTCTCAAAATCAATGCCATTAGAATCCTAAAAACACAAAGCCTTGTGAATAAAACAATCTCCTAACTTTTTAACCAACCCTCTTTCTATTAGCCCGTGACACAAACTACAAACACCACCCCGTGAATTCTCACCAAACACGTGTCCCCTCTTTCTTTCTCCTCATCATATTGTGGCCTCAAACCAAGTGAGCAAAGAAAAAAGAGCACACACACATGCATAAACTCTTTCTTGGATTTCTGCAGAATCTGCTTGGAGCTGCATGTGACTATAACATTGTGTTGGAACTGTGATATCATGATACATAATACACTAACACACATTATCTCTCTCTCTCGTGCCCTATCAATCATGGTGACTTAGGACCCGCGTTTTGAACAAACCAACCACTATCTTCGCGAGTGAGGGGTGTGTATGAACCCTGACACGTGGCACAGCAGAGAGCCACAAACCATGCTGTCACCTCAGAGCACCATAATAAAGTGCACCCCAGAATCTCTCTAGTCACAAACTTTTTCTCTGTTGAAATTGCGATGGTTTATTTGCTTTTGAACTCTCACCTTCTGATTGTACACACGTGACAGGTTAAGACAAACATGAATGCATGCACATTGCTTAGAATTTTTTTTTTCACTTCGCTACTCTTTTCTAGAAACCCCCCACTCCTACACATATGTTACGTAGTAACTCATATTTGCTCACAATACAGCTGCGTGATGTATAACTACACTAGCTAATTGGATGGCTACATCAAAGAGATAAAGAGGAGAAGAAAAAAAATTGCACCATTATCAGGTGAATCACAAAGTCTAGTTGAATTTTCAATGTTGTTTTTATTTGTTTAAATAGGCACGTATGAGATATGGATACATTGGAGAATTTTGGTTTTTTATGAGGGTCACTTTCTGTGTCCTAACTTTTTATCTCTTGGTATGATAACTATCTTTGTTTTCTTTTTCTTTTTTGCATTAAATCATAAGGGGTTTGATCGCACCCGTGAATGCGCTAATTCTGTTGTCGTGTACCAAATATGTCCTTCTTGCAAATTCATAGCCACAATGAGCTAAACAACAACAAAGAGTCACGATATGTTTTGCTTTTAAATCAAAACCACATTCCCACATCTACTCTTCTTTGTGTTCCTCTTAGGCCCCTAGCACCAGTTTTCATGTTTGATTTAAATAGAAGAAAAAAAAGGGCTACACACCTTGTTTGGTTTGTAATGAGAAAGTAACTTACTGTCATATCCTTAAAATAGACAGATAAAGTTAGAGGAGTACTGCTAACAAGTAAATATATTATTTTGATAAATATTCTATTATAGTTAAAATTTATTAAAAAGTAAAAAAGTAAAACAATTAAGTTATGGATAATTTAATCCAATTAGTTTAGTTTTTGAGTTATGAACTTTAATCCCACTAATTCCCCTCCCTTTCTTTGATTATGTCTGTCATATCTGAATTGCCTTAGCAGAGTCTAATGCACCAAGGATGATGGACTAAAGCATTTTAATCAGTGTTATTAGCTTCTTATTCATTGTATGAAAAGATAAATTTTGTTTAACTCCAACTAAAAGGGTACCTGTGATTCATTATGTAAGTTCAATTGTTTTTTCTTTATACGTTCACGATTCCCACTGTGGTTAGCTTTATTCTTTTTTGCTATCTGATGCTCTGTTATTTAGAAATCTGACTCTAACTTATAGCAATAATTCACATGCCATATCTCATCAAATGTTATTTTTCAATAGCTACATATGTCTGTTTGGCCACCTCCAAGGTAAAACCTCAGAAGAAATATGTCCTATATTCGGACAAATATACTACAACACCAATTTTCATCTTCACAAATATTTTTGATAATTTTCTTGAACAGTATTTCTTCTTTATTCTAATTGCTCTGCTTACCTTAGAGGCTCAATTACCACAAAAGAGCTTATTGTTCTTGTGTTTTAACCTAAGAAGTCAGCAATATATAGGCTTTAGCATTTTCTATGAAAAATAATGGAAGACACGTTAAACTTAGAGGCATTGTTAGGACAAGTTGACTCAACAAAGCTCAAACTGCCATGGACCTTGATGTAGAGTTCTTTTCCCCGTATATTACATCTGTGACCGAGAAAATACGGATGAAGAGAAAAGGAATAAAAAAAAGAAGTTTGGTCAGTGATGGCACGATTTTCTAGAAAACTTGAGCCTCAAAGGTTCTGAGCATACACTTTTGAAAATTGTACAGAGTGCAGTTTCTGAAAACAAAATTCACAGAATAAAACTAGTGGTGGTAAACTAGGTCCAAGATGCAAGAGGAGCGAAGGTATAATGTCACGGACCACAACACAATGAACAGATACAATTAAAATAAGAGGATGGTCACGGAAATGAGGTTGGAGAACATTGACACCGTGGCACGGTTACTGCAAAACATTGACCTCCAAAGCCTCTAAAATTGTCCAACTGTTTTCTTGAGACAGTGAATCAACCATGATTCTACACGTGTCCACCTCATGCTTTAGAATTTATTCATGAACTATATCTTCTATGTTTTGAATATAAATAACAACCTTAGCTTCGTGATAGTTCTTACTATAGGCCAATCTGCTTCCAACCCTCTACATTTCTCAAGCTGGACTCTTGCATTCTCTTATCCACAGGTATCAATCATCCTTGGAGCTTTCACATTGGTGAAGAGACATTGATAGTTTAGTGTCAAAACTCATACAATTGAAGCCTGCAATGAGTCTCATTCGCTGGTCTTTTATCCTATGGATTACCATGATTCTTTTTATCCATAATTGGGATAATGTGGAAGGAAGATACCACTATCACAAGGGGCAGAAGAAAAGTCCCCCTGCTGAGTCCCCTACACCTGAGGAACCTTCTTCACCTCCTTCCATTTCCCCTGGTGTTCCCTCTGATCCTTATCCCACTGATCCTGGGGATTCCCCTTCAAACTGCATTTTCGATGTAAGATCCTTTGGGGCAGTTGGAGATGGTTCAGCTGATGACACAGAAGCATTCGTGGCAGCATGGAAAGCAGCTTGTGCTGTCGAGTCAGGGGTTGTTCTTGTTCCAGAAAATTACTGCTTCAAAATAACTTCAACTATCTTTACAGGTCCATGCAAGCCTGGACTAGTATTTCAAGTAAGAATGCTTATTGAATTTCCTAGTTCTTCATTAATTTTTTTCATGTTATATGACATATTTGTCAGAATGCAAGTGTGAGTAAGAAGCCTCACTCACACTGAATAAAGATGAGCATATTGAACAAACATATATGTGAGAAGGGCTAAGATATATAAGCTTTTGGGTTGGACCTGGTGTGAAATTCATTTGTGTGTTCTCTTGTGTTCCTTTAATGTAGCTTACTAACAAGGTTCTAATGTAAACAGGTGGATGGTACTCTCATGGCACCTGATGGACCAGAATCTTGGCCCAAGGAAGATAGCCACAGTCAATGGCTTGTGTTCTATCGACTTGATCAAATGACTCTTACTGGGAAAGGAACCATAGAAGGCAATGGGGAACAGTGGTGGGATCTTCCTTGCAAACCTCACCGGGTAAATCATTCAATCAATAACATAATACCAATTACACCATTCTATTATTTGTTGTACTCATTTAATGGTAAAAAAATTGATATTTCAGGGTCCCGATGAAAAAACTGTATCAGGACCATGTGATAGCCCTACAGTAAGTGTGAACTACTCTGTTTATACTTATTTTTCCCACCCACATGAACTGTCTTAGAATTGTTTCTCTTCTCAAATATAGATGATACGGTTCTTCATGAGTTCCAATTTGGTGCTGAGTGGGGTGAAAATTCAAAACAGTCCTATGTTTCACGTGAAATTCGATGGTTGCCAAGGAGTACTGATAGACAAGTTGTCAATTTCTTCTCCTAAACTCAGTCCAAATACTGACGGCATCCACTTAGGAAATACAAAGGGTGTAGGGATATATAACTCCGTAATAAGCAATGGTAAATACCAAAGAACAATGTCTCTTTCTCAGCATGGTAGTTTCGTTCTGTTTATATAAATGCAAGAAAAGTTGTTTACAATGATGTGATTTTTGAACAGGTGACGATTGCATCTCAATTGGACCCGGGTGCTCAGACGTGGATATAGAGGGCGTCACTTGTGCTCCTACCCATGGTATTAGGTATGTTACATAATTAATCTTAATTTCAAGTTAAATTGTGTTGCTAATTATGTTAACTACTCATTAATGATGACTAATGTACAAATGAAATAAATAAATAAACTCCCTTGTGGGTGGCTTGTTATTAGTACGATATGTTATCTCTGCTGTGTTAACTGATTCTAGAACCATTTCTGAAAGCATAACGAATGAAAAGTGACTTTCACCAATGGCATGAGTATAGTGACACTCCAAGTTGTACCCCAAGATTCCATCTAATCTTCAACAAAAGATTAAAAAGTTTCGCCTTTCAAATGATCCTCACCAATTCTCCAAAAAGTTAGGGTCACAGGAGTTATTTATTATTTTCTACTTTTAGTGATCTATATAGGTGTATTACTTAAACCGTTGGAACAGTTCAAACTGCCAATAACTAATAAGACAACAGTTTCTATTTTTCATTTCTGGCTCCTCATGATTCCGAGGCAGCATCCTCTATTCTGTTGCTTTAATTAGACACAAAAGTCATTTTGGAACCTTTATATTGGCAAGTTTCCACAATGTTAGTTTTAGCATTTTACACCAAATGCCTGACATTGGTCATTTCATTTCTACAGCATTGGAAGCCTCGGAGTGCACAATTCCCAGGCATGTGTCTCAAACTTAACTGTTCGCAACACCATCATAAAGGAATCAGACAATGGCCTGAGGATCAAGACATGGCAAGGTGGAACGGGCTCAGTGAGTGGCCTAAGATTTGAAAACATCCAAATGGAGAATGTGAGGAACTGCATCATCATTGACCAGTACTACTGCTTGTCCAAGGAGTGTCTGAACCAAACTTCAGCAGTGCATGTAAACAATGTGATATATAGGAACATAAAGGGTACTTATGATGTGAGAACTCCTCCTATACACTTTGCTTGCAGTGACACTGTGGCATGCACCAACATAACACTCTCTGAGATTGAGCTTTTGCCATACGAAGGGCAATTACTCGATGACCCTTTTTGCTGGAATGCTTATGGAACTCAAGAGACCATGACTATACCTCCACTTGATTGCTTAAGAGAAGGTGAACCTGATACAGTTGTGGAGCTCTCTGCCTATGAATGTAGGAATTAACATGTCACTTTAAGTTATGGTTGCTATGGGAAGTATATCATGTATCACATACTATGCATATAGAGCAGAGAGAGGCATTGTTGTTGGTTGTGATTGTGGTGTTGTATTTGTTACTTACGATTCGTCCCTATTTGGGGTTTCCCCTTGTGTGTGATGAGTTATAGAATTTACTCTCTTTTTTAGGAACTACATTGTAATAGTTTGATCGGGCATTTATATGTATATCATATATCATATGATAGTTTTTAAATATCAGTTTGAGTTTCATTTCACGAGTTTAAATTAAGAAATGCAGTTCATAGAGAGGTGATTACTGATACATTTAACTTTGGATTACCAACAATAATTTGGCTTGCATATACTGTGCACATGATTATGAATTACTTGAAATTTATAAGCTTACTTAATATGTCTTTAGTTTTAAAACTTAATGTGATGATATATACTAATTTAAGAGAGCTAGGTGTCCGTTTATCCTGAATGTAACAAGCAAATTAAGGGTTTCACATGTAAAACGAATGGAGTGTTAGGTTTTGAAGAAAAAAAACAGAGAGGGTGGGAAATTTTGGAGAAATGAGCTAAGAAAAGAGAAATATGTGAAATATAAAATTGAATGTTTAGTTGTTTGGTTGAGTAAAAATAAATGAGAAATAGAGAAAAATTTATTTGAAAATTAT
Source organism: Phaseolus vulgaris (assembly GCF_051622355.1). Lineage (NCBI taxonomy): Eukaryota > Viridiplantae > Streptophyta > Magnoliopsida > Fabales > Fabaceae > Phaseolus > Phaseolus vulgaris. The sequence goes on from NC_143503.1 coordinate 29,518,135, forward strand.
GTAATTTGATTGATTTAATACAAAATGAGGAGATAAATAAGTATAAATAGTTAGAAAAAATATTGATTCGAATCTAACTTTTAAAAAAAAAATAATTATAGTTTTCTTTTTTCTCCTCTCTATTAAACAAGACTGTAGTTTTTTTTTACTTGTGGAAAACTTGGTAATAGAATAAATAAATAATTTTTAATGAATGAAATTGGAATCATAATAACAATTTTAAAAGGAGACGAAAAGACAATGCTTAGAAACCATGGGTGTATTTAAATTTTAGCTGGAACTTTTAAATCATTTTTTAATTTTTATTATTGAATATTATGTTATCGTATTTTTTTTTTCAAATTCACAATTTACCTCAAAATGGACTTTTAAGCTATAATATGTTGTTTTTTAAAATTTCAGTTGAGTTCAAGTTAATTTTCTAAAATCCGAAAATTTATAATAATGTAGAGTGCACAATGTTCTTCTATTCTAAAAAAAAATGAAAAAAAGATAAATTAAAATATTTATATTATGTTTTTTATTAAATTATCAAACTTTGTTAGTCTACTCTCTCCGATATGTTAAATCAAACTCCTTTAAGACTATAAAACAATAAGAAAATAAGTTGAACATATAGTACATAAAAACCTGATTTATTTATCGTTTATTTATCTTCTTTAAATTTGATTTGAAATCCCCATGTATTTCATATGGGTAAAATTGTGAGCATGTAATTATAATTAAATTTTTAAATAACTCGATTCAAGAATCATACGACCCATTTTAGCCTTCCATAAAATTATTGGGCCCTGTACTAGGAATCGGCCCATTAGTGCTTTTTGTATTGGGCTTCTTAGACCCCCAAATCCCATTCACTCTTCTTCGTTTCTAGTACCGTAAAACGCAGAGTCGTTTCGTTGCGCAAGGATCGCAATTTCACGTTCTGTGCTCCTTTGCTTTGCTCGAAAACACACTTCGAGGACTCAGAGTCAGAACTGGTGATAATCGGTATGAGACAAGTAACCACTATCACAATTTGTTCCCTTTTCTGCCTTCTAACTGTTTGATAAATTGCCTCTGTATTTTTGTTTCGCAGACTCTATACCATGCCGTCCCTTCAAACTGCTCTGCCTCCTGAGCTCGCCAATAATGCTATTAGGGTCAGTCACACACCAAACCTTCTTTCTTCTCCAATTCAATCGAACTCCAACCCCCTGCTTCGTTTCCATAAGTGTAGAAAGACTGAAATAGAGTTTTGTTCCCATATCTGGAATTTTCGTTTCAATTTGATCCCTTTTTATGTTTAAAAGATTGACTAGCAATGGTAATTTTGACTGGAGTCACATGTTTAATGGTTTCACGGTTGTGATGTTTCACCTAATTTGATGAAAGGCGTTTTGGATGTATGGTGGAATGGCGATGAATGCAAAAGTTGTGTTTTCCGATGAGCAAATGGAGGAGTAATGTGAGTGTTAAATTCAGTTGATAGGGAGTTTAGTGGGATGCAAACTGAAAATTCTAACACACTAAATTGATGCAGTAAACTAAGAGAAGGACCAATTTAGTGTTTCAAATTAAAGACTTCTATAATTTTTTTAAATCTAAGGGACCAAATTGAAACAAAAATTTAGATAAATGATCAACATTCTAATTTATCCTTTTAAAAACAAATAAATAAATTCTCTTATTTACTTTTATGGCTTTTGTTTTATAGCTCTACCGTGAATGCCTGCGAAGAGCTAAATATATTGGTAGTCGGGTTAGTCATTCTTCTCTTTCTCTTTCTCTTTCAAACATGTTCAGTTGTGGCTAATTGCTGTCAACGTATTTTAAGTACAGTACACGGGAATCCCCACCATGGTGAATTTTTTGAAAATTCGGTTGTATATGTTTCATGCTTATGATGCTTGTTTTCTAGAGACATGTAATTAGTCTTCATGTTCAGGTGTTGTGATTTAACATGTTAAACAAATTCTGATCGTATCAGTGCACGGCATTACTTACTTCATATCTTACTTTTGTGCTTGTGATGCAATTCACCCATTATCATGGTATGCTTCTGCATTGGGGTTACTGTCCTGTTGTTGCCTGGCTAGTAATGCATTATTTTTACTGAAGCATTGCATTTGTCATATCCTATTGAGATAAACATTTCGTGAACATTCTGAAAAGAAAAGGAAACTATGAAGGTAAAATGAGTTAAAGTTCTTTCGTAAGTTGAAATTAACTTATGCAGTTCAGCTTTTAAAGAAACTTTCTTATCTAACTCTTCCAAAAGTTTATGAATTAGGTGTACTCGTTGATTTTAACTTGTGGAAGAAGTTTCTTTCATTTTGCTTTTGATTTTCTTCTAGAGAAGTACTTGTGAAGAAGTTTACTTAAACAAGGTTTAAACATCTGCACGTGTGACGATGCTAAGACGTGAGAAACTGATTATGCTGTATGCCTGCTTGCTATTGCAGAAACATAACACACAGCTTCTTGTTGATATGGTGAGACAACAGTTTAAGACCCACAAGCATGAGACAGATCCTGAGAAGATTCAGAAGTTGAAGGATGAGTAAGCTTGTACCTTGTACATTTATATAGTGCACGTTTGTTCCTAGTGTGGCACCGTTTTTTTCTTTGCTCCATTTCCCCTTCACCAGCCAATACATTTCTAATGTCTCGGCACAATAACATGGGCACATGTGTGTGAAATTTGCGCTTATTAGATTGGTTTCTGGTTTTGCAGTGCTGCAAGGGGGCTTATCAATCACATACTGTATGAGTCAGAGCAAATGACTGGTTCTAAATTTAGCAAGACTAAGCAGCCTAATTTATGATTCAGTTTGTCCATGAGTGCAAGGTTTGGCAGATCAAGCATGTAGCCAAAGCCTTCCAAGGTTTTTATGGTTATTGGTTAATTTAAAAAAATTGTGGAAAATAGGGCAATGGCTTCTTCTTTTGCTGCCATTTTCATAACCATACTGCTCAAGTTTCTTAAAACTACTTCTAGTTTCTACCAAATGATTCAGTGTAGAGCTAAATAAACCTTTGAAGGAGTAACAGTGAATCCGTATGGCTTTTTTTTTTTTTTTTCAATTTTAGTTTTTGGTTACAGTGAATCCGTATGTTTAAAATTCATTAAACATTAAAATTATTCAAAAAAATGTCGATTTTAAAATATTGACAGATAAAATTGTAATTCGTACAGTCACTATTTTAAAATGACAATTTTTAAAATTATTTTATACTCTTAATACTTTATAATGTTTTTGTTAATTAAAATTTACAAGTATGACAAATATTAAAAATTGTCACTAATTGTTACATACTTTAACGAAATTTAAAGTGTGTATCTTTATCGACATTAGCTTTATTTTGGATGAATATAACATTGCGTCATTTCTAAATTTGAGATAAAAATTGGACATTTTAAAATAAAAGCGTCAAATTTAATTTTATAAATTCAGAAAAAAAAATCTAACCCAGTTTACATAATGTTAAATACAATTTTCATTGCACTAAGTGAAAACATGACACGAAATAAAATATTATATATAATATATTATTTTGCTTTAGTAATTTTTTAATAGTTTTTCTACAACTTCAGTACTGGTATATACTATATATAGAACTTTTGTTCATTTACTTTGTAAGCTCCTAAATCATTTTTAAAATTTTATATTTATAATCAACTCTTAAAATTCCATTTTATCTTTATTTATACAATTTAGTTTTATATATTTTATTATATTTGTTATGAGTTTTAATTTTCTAGTATAATTTTTAGTACATTGATCGATATTTATTGTTTTATGAATCTAAATGTTCACTTTTTAATGTTGAGATATAATTGAATTTGTTTAGTTAAATATTTTTAATTTAATCCTGAATTGATTTTTAGGTGGTTGATTTTCTTAGATTTAATTTACAATTCTAATTTAAATTAAATACAATGGAGTAATTCTAGTTAAGGACCGAACTACAAAATTAATCATTATTTTCTATAGAAATTTAATTGTCCAGCTTTTGTAGACAAAACCCTAATAAATAAAAATCTAAAACCTAATTCTAAAATTAAATAATAATCAATGCTCCTTATAAATCAATTCCTAAAAACTACATGAAAACATACATGTTTTATGGATTTATGCCACTAAACATTGATAAAGAATCCTTGTAGTACACGCATAATTAAGAACCATGAGAAGGATGTATGAATATTCATCCTGGTTTGCTCAAATTGGACGAAGTAGCTTCTTCAGGGCTAAATGGTCCTCTTCCAACACCTTGATGGCTTTGATTCCCTCTGAGGCTATATATTTTATCTTGGACTTGGAAGACTAGTTAACTCTTGAGATAGGATTGGAGTGGAGCTCATCACCTTAGGACTGCAAACATGTCTTACCTCACCCCTGTTTCTACTGATTATTCCATCTAGAATCTCTCCATCATCTGCAAAGGAAGTAGTCTTGCTCAGGTTCCCTTCCTACACAAATAGAGGAAGCATCATAAAAGAAACGTAAGTGTTAAGAATGAAGAAAATGGATCTAGGATTGATATCCCTTATGTAAAATACACACATAGAGGTCCTTATTTATAGATGAGAATAATAATAGAATCAATAACATAATAACATAATAATATAAACTATGGGTTAAGCCCATTACATTCAACACTTCCCCTCAAACTGATGCATATAAATCATATGTACCAAACTTGTTACAAATATAATCAATTCTAGGCTCTCGTAATGATTTAGTGAAAATATCTACTAATTGATCATTCAAATTAACAAATTCAGTCTTGATGTCTCCAGACACAATATTTTCTAGAATAAAATGACAATCAATCTTAATATGTTTAGTCCTTTCATGAAAGACGGGATTTGAGCTAATATGAAGAGCAGTCTGATTATCACAAATGAGTGTTATTTGATTGACTTCTCCAAATTACAATTCTTTGAGTAACTGTTTAAGCCAGACAAACTCATAAGTAGATGAAGTCATAACTCTATATTCCACTTCAGCACTAGATCTTGCCACAACATTTTGTTTCTTACTCTTTCAAGAAATTAAATTATCACCAATAGAAACAAAATATCTGAAAGTAAATCTTCTATCAGACGGAGACCCTGCCCAATAAGCATCTGAATAACATACAACTCTAGTATGATTATTGTGACCATATAACAAACCTTTTCAAGGAGAACATTTAATGTATTTCAATATACGAATGACTGCATTTCAATGATCAACACATGAGGAATTAAGGAATTGACTCATCACACTAACAACAAATGAAATATCTGGACGAGTGACAGTAAGATAGCTCAATTTTCCAACTACTCTTCAGTACTTCTCAGGATTTGAGAAAAGCTCCCCCTGACTAGGTAGGAGTTTGTCATTAGGATCCATAGGTATCTCAACAGATTTTGAATTCATTAATCCAGTTTCTTCCAAAATATCCAATGCATACTTCCTTTCAGAAATAACAATACCAATCCCTAAGAGATATTTAAGTTTGCCAAGATCTTTGGTCTGAAAATGTTGACAAAGGTGTTCTTATACTTGTAAGATGTCATGCTAACCACTGCATGTAAGAACAATGCCATCATCATATACTACACCTAACACCCGAGTGACGGTAAAAACCGAATGATCTCCTTCACTGCGAGTCATACCAAACTGTTGAACAACTTTGCTAAGTTTTTCAAACCAAGCTCTGGGAAACTGCTTGAGACAATATAAGGATTTGTGAAGACGACATACTAACCCAGAAGACTCCCCTTGAGCAATAAAGCAGGAAGGTTGCTCTATATAAATTTCTTCATGCAAATCCCCAGTAGAAATACATTTTTGACATCCAGTTGATAAAGAGACCATTGTTGAAGAGCAATCATGGCTATGAATAAGCAAACTAAAGTCATCTTTGCTACTGGAGAAAAAGTATCACCATAGTCTAATCCAAAAAATTTGGGTATAACCCTTAGTCACAAGACGAGCTTTGAGACGATCAATAGTACCATCAGAACCAATTTTAATAGCAAAGACCCATCCGCAGCCAACAACAAATTTTCCAAAAGGTAAAGAAACGAGGTCCCAAGTTCCATTATGCTGAACCACACTCATTTCATCAAGCATGGCTTGACGCCAACCAGGATGAGCTAAGGCAAGTAATAGATGAAAGGCAAGTATAAAAAGGTTAAGATAACTTAAAGCATTATAATGTGGGGAGGGATTACGGGTAGAACGTATACCTTTACGGATGGCAATGGGAATATCAGGTTCAACTATTGGAGCCGGGAGGGACAAAGGATATGACACTAGAAGAGTCATCCTTTGGACGATGGGAAGACTGACGACGACTGTAAACTAGAAGAGGTGGTGGAGGAGGAGAATCTTTAGGTACAAGAGGATCAAAGACAACTGGAATATGTACTTGTTCAGATGGAGACACAAGTGGAGAAGATAAATACTTAAAATAAAGAGAAGACTCAGTGAAAATGACATATGCAAAAAATTAAATAATGGTTAAGTGAGAGTGAAAAACATTTACATCCTTTTTGAGATCTAGTAAACCCTAGAAAACACATTTGTGTGACCTAGTAGATAATTTATCTATACTAGGACAAAAATTGTGAACATAACATGTAGACCCAAAAACTTAAGGTGGTAAGGGATGGAGAGGTTCATGAGGAATTAAAATAGAATGAGAAATTTTATTCTCTAAAATCGAGGATGGCTTACGATTAATTAGATAACATGCACTAAGAACAACATCACCCCAAAATCGTTGAGGAACGTCATCATGAAGTAACATAGTACGAGTAGTTTCAACAAGGTGTCTATTCTTGCACTCAGTCACCCCATTTTGTTAAGGGGGGTATAAACACATGAGGCTTGATGAAGAATGTCATGAGATTTCATAAAAGTGTTAAAAGAATGAGAAAGACATTCACGGGCATTATCACTACGTAAGGTTCGAATTGAAACACCAAATTGATTTTTAATTTTATTATAAAAAGATTGAAATATAGTAAACAACTCAGAACGTGATTTTATTAAAAATAACCAAGTACGTCTTGAATATTCATCAATAAAAGTAACAAAACACTGAAACCCCAAATTAGACTTAACACAACTTGGTCCCCAAATGTCAGAGTAAATTAAAGCAAAAGGGGATGAAGCACGTTGTGAGACACTACTAGGAAAAGAATTGCGACTGTGTTTACCTAAATGACATGACTCACAAGACAAACTAGACACTTTGGACACACTTGGAACAAGGTGTTGCATCTTGGCAGGACTAGAATGACCTAGCTGAGCATGAATTAAAGATGGAGAATCCATAACTGTGTCAACATGTGCAGATGTGAGTCTCATGGTCTTTACCACCTACGAACATAAAGACCATGAGACTCACATCTGATGTCAATCATCCGTCCCGAACTCCGGTCCGGTAAACAAATAAAATCTTTGGTAAAAGAAATAACACAATCAAGGGAACGAGTTAGACGACTAATGGATAATAAGTTAAAGGGAGACACATGAACATAAAGAACATTATCAATAGATAAAGAAGGAAGATGAATAGTACCAACACCATGGGATGAGACCCTAAAGCCATTGGCCATGGTAATGGTTGGTAAATAACCTGAGGTAGACAAGAGAATAGTATTAAATAAATAAAGCGGAATAATAAAAGAGATAAAGAGGAAAAAAAACACACCCGAAAATTGTTAACGGAGTTCGGCCTGTTTAGCCTAATCTCCGAGCACAGCAAAAACAACTCCCTTTTATTATTATGAGAGAAGATATTACAAATTTGGATATATAACAGTGAAGGAGGAGAGTTTAATTTATAACCCTCAAACCTCCTTCCCAAACAATGAACCCACCGATGTGAGACTTGGGATTAAGCCAAAATCAACAAATCTCCACCTTGGCTTAATTTCAAGTCCCACCTAAAACAAATCTTCTCAAAACATAACAAAAACAAACTTTGCAGTGCTTCAAATTTGTGCCTCCGGGCTCCAACTTCAAATGTGCAAGATATTAACCAAGTCTAAACAGTGTTCAAACTTGGTCCTTGTAACCACCTTGGTGAGCATATCTGCGGGATTCTCCGTAGTGTGAATCTTCTGGAGAACAATCTCCTCTTCTTCGAGAATCTCATGCACAAAGTGATAACGAACATCAATGTGCTTCGTCCGTGCATGAAAGACTTGATTCTTTGCTAAATGAATAGCACTCTGACTGTCAGAATATAACTCAAGTTGTTTCTGACCAACTCCCAAGTCTTTAAGCAACCCATGAAGCCAAATTGCTTCCTTCACAGCCTCTGTAATCGCCATATACTCTGCCTCTGTCGTAGACAAAGCCACCGTAGACTGCAAGGTAGACTTCCAACTAACTGGCGCTTTTGCTAAAGTGAACAAATAGCCAGTTGTAGACCGTCGCTTATCCAAATCACCTGCATAATCAGAATCACAATATCCAACTATGCATTGACCAAGTGATTCATCTTGCTCAAATGTCAATCCAACATCTAAGGTATTTTGGAGGTACCGTAGAATCCATCTCACAGCTTGCCAATGACCCTTGCCCGGATCATGCATGTACCTGCTAACAACACTCACAGCCTGTGAAATATCCGGTCTTGTACAAACCATTGCATACATCAAGCTTCCAACTGCATTTGCATATGAGACTTTCGCCATGTATTCTCGTTCTTCATCAGTCGTCGGAGATAAACGACTACTCAATTTCAAATGAGGAGCAAGTGGGGTACTTACAGGTTTTGTATCTTCGTGTATACCAAAACGTTGTAGTACCTTCTGCAAATACTGCTTCTGTGACAGCCAAAGTTTTCCCCTCTCTCTGTCCCTGTTTATCTCCATGCCGAGAATCTTCTTGGCTTCCCCCAAATCCTTCATCTCGAACTCTTTGCTCAACTGAGCCTTTAACCTGTCAATCTCAACTTGGCTCTTTGCTGCAATCAGCATATCATCAACATATAAGAGTAAGTAAATGTAGGAACCATCTTCAAGTCTGCGCAAATACACACAGTGATCATATTTGCTTCTCTTGTACTTCTGATCCTTCATGAACTTATCAAATCGTTTGTACCACTGTCTCGGAGATTGTTTCAGTCCGTACAACGATTTGCTAAGTTTACAAACCCAATCTTCTTTACCATCAACCTTGTATCCTTCTGGTTGAGTCATATAGATTTCCTCCTCCAAATCACCGTGTAGGAACGCGGTCTTTACATCAAGTTGAGCAAGCTCCAAATTCAACTGTGCTACCAAGGCCAACAAAATTCGAATGGAGGAATGTTTAACAACTGGAGAAAATATCTCATTATAATCAATTCCCTCCCTCTGAGCAAAGCCTTTAGCAACCAACCTTGCCTTGTAGCGAACATCTTCTTTATTAGGAAATCCTTCTTTCTTTGCAAATACCCATTTGCACCCAATTGCCTTCTTACCTTTCGGTAATTGTGCCAGCTTCCACGTCTTGTTCTTCTTCAAAGACTGCATCTCCTCTTCCATCGCACCTGCCCAATTACCACTCTCTGAACTCAGAATGGCTTCTGGGTAAGTGGATGGAATGTCATCAACAACTGGAAGTGCATAGGCAACCATATCCATGAAACGAGCAGGCTTCTGAATATCTCGTTTCTGTCTTCTAACTGCAATTGGCGCTGATTGTTGTTGAGATTCTTGGGTAGGAACCTCTTCCTCATCTGACTCTTCTTCTGCCATAGGAGAGTCACTTGTGGTATTTCTTGTTGGGATCACCACTGTCTGCTCAAACTCCACCTGTTTCCGGGCACACTCCACCTGTTGCGGAGTACTATCAACTCCTTCTGGATTTACCTTCTTTAACATGGCAGATTCATCAAAGGTAACATCCCTGCTGATAATCGTCTTCTTTGCCTCTAGACACCACAAACGGTATCCCTTCACTCCAGGACTAAAGCCCATGAAAAGAGCCTTCTTTGCCCGTGGATCCAACTTTGATTCAATCACATGATAATATGCAATAGAACCAAAAACATGCAAAGAATCATAATCAGTTGCAGGTTTTCCAGACCATACCTCTAATGGGGTTTTGCCATCTATAGCAGATGATGGCAAACGATTGACGAGATGTTGAGTGTATGTCACAGCCTCAGCCCAAAACTCTCTGTCTAACTCAGCATTAGACAACATACAACGAACTTTCTCCACAAGTGTCTTGTTCATACGCTCTGACACCCCATTCTGCTGTGGTGTTTTTCTAACAGTGAAGTGCCGAACTATGCCACAATCTTGGCATACCTTCAGGAACGGATCACTCTTGTATTCTCCTCCATTGTCTGTTCGGAGAACCTTAATCTTCCTTTCTGTCTGGTTTTCAACTTCAGCTTTCCACTTAAGGAAAATTTCAAGCACATCATTTTTGTTCTTCATAGTAAACACCCAAACTCTCCTGGAAAAATCATCCACAAAAGTGACAAAATAATGCCTACCTCCGATTGACGGAGTCTTGGCAGGTCCCCACACATCTGAATGCACATAATCCAGAATACCCTTGGTATTGTGAATTGCAGTGCCAAACTTCACTCTTCGTTGTTTTCCCAGAACACAATGCTCACAAAATTCAAGTTTGCAAGCCTTCGTACCTTTCAACAATCCCTGCTTGGTAAGAATTTGCAAGGATTTCTCTCCAGCATGTCCCAATTTCATATGCCACAACTTCGTTGCCTCAGCATCCTTCTTAGAGCTAGAAGTTGTTGCCGCTACTGTCCCCACCACTGTACTACCTTGATAGTAATACAAATTGTTCTTCATCACGCCTTTCAACATCACCAGTGCTCTTGAAGTTGCTTTAAGAATTCCATCTTGCATCGTCACGACTAGGCCTTTAGATTCTAAAGCCCCCAATGAGATGAGATTCTTCTTCAACTTTGGCACGTACCGTACATCGCGCAAAATTCTGGTGGATCCATCATGATTCTGCAGCTTGATTGAACCTATCCCAGCTGTCTTACATGGATTATCATTTCCCATGTAAACAACTCCGCCATCGAGTTCTTGAAATTCAAAGAACCAATCCCGAATGGGACACATATGATAAGTACAACCTGAATCCAATATCCACTCATCTGGATACGATGATGCTGAAAGCGAGACAATTAAAGAGATATCTGATTCCACATCACTTTTGCATTCTGCAACATTTGCATCTTGCGGAACCTTCTCTTTCTTCTGCAGTTTTGGACAGTCTTTCTTCCAGTGTCCTTTCTCATGACAGAAAGCACACTCATCTTTGGCAACGGCTCGACCTTTAGACTTAGACATCCCTCTTCTCTCCTTTGTTTGGCTTTGCTGACGACCTCTTGCCACCAATGCTTCTTCTGATGTCATTGATTTGGTTTTCATCTTATCTTGCTTTCTCAATTCATGACTATATAAAGCAGAACAAATAGCATCTAACGACACATTCTCCTTCCCGTGAAGGAGCGTAGTCTCCAAATGTTCAAATTCATCAGGAAGAGATGATAACAACATCAAAGCCAAATCCTCATCCTCAAACTTCACATCTAAATTCAACAGGTCTGCTACTAATTGATTAAACATAGTGATGTGTGCATTCATAGTAGTACCTTGTTGGTAGTCAAATCGGAACAACCTTTTCTTCATCAGGAGCTTGTTCTGACCACTCTTCTTCAGAAACTTGTCCTCCAATGCCTTCCATAGTTTGTGTGCAGAAGTCTCGTTTTTTACAGCGTACTTCTGCTCTCTGGACAGGCAGGATCGAATAGTTCCGCATGCTAACCGGTTAATGATACTCCAGTCTTTCTCCTCTACCTCTTTTGGTTTCTCTCCTTCAATAGCAATATCAAGACCCTGCTGAAAAAGAGAGTCCAAGACCTCTCCTTGCCACATGCCAAAATGTCCAGTGCCATCAAATATTTCCATCGCCAATGTCAAAGTGGACACCGGGAACCTCGACCATGATGACGAGGAGCCCGACACTCTGGATACATTCTTCGCTTCTTCTTCTTGATTTGCCATTACAAACTCAAAATATAATATTCAATATTACAAATAATTTCAAACAACCCAAGGCGAACCTTCGGCTCTTGATACCACTTGTTGGGAAAAACGGGTAATTTTCCCACTAAAACAAAACCCTAACAGGGCTACCCGACAAATAATATTGAATAAATAAAGCGGAATAATAAAAGAGATAAAGAGGAAAAAAACACACCCAAAAATTGTTAACGGAATTCGGCCTGTTTAGCCTAATATCCGAGTACAGCAAAAACAACTCCCTTTTATTATTATGAGAGAAGATATTACAAATTTGGATATATAACAGTGAAGGAGGAGAGTTTAATTTATAACCCTCAAACCTCCTTCCCAAACAATGAACCCACCGATGTGAGACTTGGGATTAAGCCAAAATCAACACACCATGGGATGAGACCCTAAAGCCATTGGCCATGGTAATGGTTGGTAAATAACCTAAGGTAGACAAGAGAATTTTTTTTTTATTACCAATAATATGATCAGTGACACCTGAGTAAAAAACCCAAGGACCAAGAGAATTGGAGTGAGTAAGGCCAGCAAAGGGTGTACCTAAATGTGCAACAATGGAACTAGAGTTCTAACGATCCTCATACCATTTAAGAAATTCATTGAAAATTGCAAGTTGACCTAAGATATCAGGGGAAGTAGGGTCCATCGTAGAAGGTTGCACACAAATCTAGGAGGACGACCACGTAAGACATAACACTGATCAAGTTTGCCACAATGGTCACACTTGTGACGCCATATTCCCGACTTGGAATAACGAGTACGATCATAACGCTAAGAGATTAAAGCACAAGATTCATAAACTGGAAGAGATATATCAGTGATGTGTTTACCTGACACACAGAAAAGGATAGAACAAGTGGAAGTAAAATTGGGAACAACAGAAGATCCCAAAATCTGATCACGAACATGAGGATAATCATCGAGAAGGCCATGTAAGCCCAATAATATGAAGAACTTGGACCATCAAGACGTTTGGGAACACCAATGGTAAGGAGACTTTGACACACCATAAAGACGTTGGGTATCATTGGTGTAAAATAATTTCGCATGTTCCCAAACTTCTGAACACGTCTCAAAAACACGAATTTTTTTTAAAGATGAGCGAATAGTAGATTTAATAACAATGCACAATTGAGCATCAATTTTCAACCAACGGGAAGCCTCATTTGCAACAACAGTACGAACAATTGGGTAAGATGATCAACATAATCTTGACTCTTAAGCCATAATTTAATATACGAGACCCAAGTGTCATAATTAGTTACATCCAATTTGTCAATAGAAAGATGAACATTGACATTATTAGTATAGATGGATGGATTGGACATAGTGGCAGCCGAGGAAGCCACATACCCAGTTGTCGACGACATAGTGGTAAGAGACAGATTGGACCCAGTAGTAGGAAACGGATCCATAGATCTACTTGATATCCAATTGGTGACAACAACAACAGCGGGCTCCGACGAGATTCTGATGAAAATTTTGGCAATGGCGACATCGACGAGATTCTGGCGACAACAACTCCGGAAAGATTTCAACAACGATGGCAACTCCGGAGAGGTTTTGTTGGCTCCGACAGTGACGACTGCAGTGGGTGACGGCTGACTGTGGGTTCACCCAAAAAAATTAAATCGTAACCCTAAGCTCTAGATACATGTTAATAATGAAGAAAATGGATCTAGGATTGATATCCCTTTTGTAAAATACTATGTGTCTTATTTATAGATGACAATAATAACAGAATTAATAACATAATAACAATATAAACTATGGGCTAAGCCCATTACATTCAACACTTTCAAACCACCAAATGAACATTCAATGCTAGTTATACAAAATATTGCTTCTTCATTTCATTCATTGGAAGTGTGAATGTATGTTTGCATTGATCCGCCTTTTTTTTTTACCAAGAAATAAAACCCCTGGCATGTAGCTAAATAAGAAGGTGAACTTGAGTCTAGTGTTGAACACTTACAGTAGCTAGGTTGAATGGTAAAGCAGGTACTTCTTCATATTCTGCAGCATCTAAATCTTGAAGGTGTGCTCTTTTGAAAAACTTGGGCAGAATGTATTGCCTTACAGGAACCAGGAGCATGATCATCAATGGGAATAGAACCCCAGCTATTGGAACCCAAGTGATACCAAAACAAACAAACAAGTATACAGTCTGGAAGACTGTAAACACTGCAATGGTCTTGAATGGAACGGTTTCCACATAAGTTTCATGGCACTCCTCCAGAACTCTATTTATTTCACAATGTAAAAAAGAAAGCAAGGTACATCAGTGAATGCAACTCTAAATATCCTGAAGAGAAGAAAAACAGATAGGACATGTTTAATAACATATTCATACTTGTATCTTCTGCTTGGAGCAGTTAAAAGTAATAAACACCGTTCCCAGAACTGGTTGCCAGGTAAGTTTTCAATGGCCATGAAAGCAAAATAACCCCATAGCACAGAGGTTGGAATCATTTTCAGGAAAGGCATTGCTGCTAGACATCCTGCTACCATCAGAGACTGGAGCAGGTTGCTCACTCGTTGCTCTTTAACCTCAACAGGTAATAAATCATCAATTTCCTTCTTGACATCAAATATTGACTCGTCAACTGGGGCATCTATACTCCGCATGTTTGATGCCAATTGAATTGTTGACTCTTTCAACTCTTTAAGTCCCTGTCAACAAAGTTTAGGAAATGGTGGATGACTACATTATATACCACTTCTTGTTTGAACTAGAGACAATTAGGAATATGTTCAGTTTGTTAAACCATTAAATCAATGATGCAATCTTCAAGTTGTCCTGTTCTGAAGAGTGAGCATGTCATACAAATGAAAGGGGGAGGGGAGAGTGACTAAAAGACCACAATCCCATGTACCTGTGAGGAAGATTCCTCGTGAACTAGAGGGGTTTGCATCTGCCAGTAAGCATCTTGCATACTTCGATATACTTGTCCCAAACACTCTTGTTTTCTCATAGAACTTCGTGCTGCAGCAACAAGCCGGTTCCTAAGTAACTGCAAATCACCCAAATATAAATATGATGATAGTAACAGCACATATTTAATCACTATGTATTCTGTTTCTACTTTCTCCTCAAACGCTTCGGGCCTAATCAAGATTGTACTCATGAAAGTGTATTGCCAACAATTATCTCAGTAAATCTTTATAGAATGAGAGAAAGGAAACCTGCAATTGTAATTAATGTCTACCTGGTGCTTCAATGTAGCTAAACTTTTGGTATGCATTGGAGATTGTGGAATAACACCGTTGGACGGAGGAATCCCAATTAGACCACATATAATAACCTGTCATTCAGGTAACATCCATGTGTCACAACTAAGGATCACATTCGGTTTACAAACAGATCAGTAGGCCAAACACAATATCAGTGCCAAGGGAAAGAAAGAGCATTGCTCAAAAGTCAAAGAACTAAGCAATTTTATATAAAGCAAAGGATCAAAAAGAGCAAGGAGGGTGATGTACCATGAAGCCCAATAGAAGTAAATCATAATGGAAAGAAGGTGGCTTTCTTAAATTGAATTCTTTCTGCTGAGCAAGCTGAGATGCCACACTATGGTCAAAATAATATAGAACAGCAATCATTGTTGCTGGAATAAATGCTCCAATAATATAGAGAACTGGCACATTCAGCATGTCCTGTTGTGATTTTGAATATTTTATTAAAAATTTCAAATGGAAGAACTAAGAATATAAAAAGCGAAAGAGAGATTTAATCATCATATTTCCCAACATAAAATAATTTCCACAGAAGAGTTCATGCCTTTATGACGGTCCAGTTTTCAAATGCACCAGAGGACCATGGATTTGGACTGAAAAGACGCCTAGGAACTCCTTTTGGAATACTTCCAGCTGGAATATAAGAAATGGCAGTCCATACTAGAACCATCAACGGGACACCATAATCTGCTATGAAGCCTCGTAAACATCCTGTAATGAGAGGAAAATAATCTAAGAACTACTGAAATATAATGGGAAATTATCAAAAAACATTAGTTGAAAGGATTTTTTTCTGTTATTTCATGTTAAAAGAAAATCCTTAGTCTGTTGGTCATATTTAACCTCCAGATGATCCGCTTCCATTTTCAATGCAAATTTGATAGATCTATGAAGGTCATAAAGGTCAAGTGTTATAGGTTCAAGCCTTTATTCATTAAAGAGAAGTCGTCTTGCAAAATTAACTTTTAAGAGTAGAAACAAGTTTTTCATTGAGACAAGGTTCTATGCTTTAAAGATATTTTTTGGAATATTCCTTAGGCAATATTTTTACAGATCAGTAAGTCAACTTAGTAACATGAAAAGCAACTCTATGTAACGAAAAGTTAATTTGAATCCATTACCCCTCAACAACCTTGTTCCTTATTCAGTTTCTCTTTCAAGACCAGAATTTCTGTTAATTTATTTTATAGTTGTCGCATAGTACGTTTTAAAAGCGGAAGAAAAAAGGACGGGGAAGGATTAAATAAAAAAAATCCTTCAAGCACCAAACTGTACAGAGCAAAGTCAATAAATATGCAAGGTACTTCTTTTTACCTTATGTTAAATGGTTCTTGCAACAAAAAATGCACATCTCAATGGAAGAATGTAGTATTTCAGCAACTAATATCAACAATCCACCATTGACCATAAGAGAAAGAAAATTTCATGCTTTCTTAAATCCTATTATATTGATGATGCAAATGCACATATGACTAGGAACCTCACATTTCACAAGTCTTACCTGATCCATATCGCCAAGACCTTGCCTTTCGGCTTCTCAATGCTGTATACAGGAGGCCAAAAGACAGAACCAAAGAAAACATGCCATTTCCAAATCTCCATGAAGGTTGAAACTCAGGTGATGTTGGGTTTGCCCTCTCAGGTATGTGAAACTCATGGATGAGTCCCTGTTAAACCCAATTAGAAAGCATGTTTATCAGTTGATTTGATTTTCCTCTAACCATCTTATATTTTCATTACTTCAGGCTAGAACCACAATAATTTGCTCTAAAAGCACTCATGAGCCAATATTACTGTCAAAGAAAACTAAAACATGTCTCTTACTTTAATAGCCTCTTGGATAAAAAGCATTGCAATAAGAAGGCCAAATAGTTCCCCTACTAGGCGAGTGAACCTGTTGATGATGGAGCAAGCTCCCAAGATAGCGAATAGGAACAACAATGCGGCAGTCCACATGCATACCCTGCCCGTAAATACATGAGGAAACTAAGTTTCTTTTATAAGGCATCATACAAACAGTAACTCGTCAAAAAAATTATATCTAAGAATATAAAATGAATACACTACTTCAAACATGAAAGTGAACGAACTATACCACGCAGTCCATGCTAGAAAGAGTTTTGAACCCAATTCTGGTCTTCTTTTCGCAAAGTTGAACATGAATGTATACATAATTACAGTTGGTTCCGCTACTCCAAGAATCAGTAAAGGCTGGCCTCCTATGATAGACTGTATAATTCCACACAAGGCAGTAGATGCTAAAGTTTGCACTGCAGTGAGTACTCCATCTGCAAATTGTTGGAAGACAGAACATCAAATTTGAGGTACACTATATCACTGTCTCTGCATTTATCTAATCAGCTATCTTAACATAAACAAATTTTCTACACATGGACAAAACCCAAGAAAAATATGGATATGAGCAACAAGCAGTGTACCTGTGTCTCTTTCCAATTGTTCTCCAAACGAAATAACAGGAATTGCTGATGCAAAAAATATATACGTTGTAGGGGCTAATATCCTGAGAAACAACAGTTTAAGTAGCAAGTTACATTCAATCAAAACAATAAGTATGAAGTAATCAGGAATTGCTTAAAAAGTGTAGTAATTTCAAAGGAATACTAACTGAATTAGCAAAAAAACAAAACTTTCTATCTTCATATATGTCATGCTATCAAAATACACCCTCCTAATAAAATAATTTACTATTTTTTGTAGAATAAGCCAGGTGTACCTGAAGCCTGCTCTGAGACCACCAATCCAGTCTTGCTTGTAACACATCAATCTCCCTTGAAAGTCATTCTTAATTCCACGAAACGGAACAAATGTATCTTCCATAGTTTTTTAAGCAGAGGCAATGACAAAAACCAAAACCTTACTAGGATTTATATTTTTTAATGCTTTAACAACAGTACAGATTTGCAGCAACAGCACAGTACTTAGATTATTTAATCTTGGCAGACACCAACGCATGTGCTACGAGCATCACAGCAATAAAGAACAACCGCTACACACCTATGGTAAAATCAACAAGCAATTACACATCATTGTGATTTATAACAAGATTTATGCAAATAAACCCCTTCAATAGAACCCCAGTGGCAGCACAACTCAACAATGTTGCGCCATCTAACCCAAAGCAAAGCATAACATAAACTTACAAGTTACATTAAATAAACAAAGCTTCAAAACCCAGTTGGAGTATACATTACTTAATGACCAAAATGCTGGGAAGAATAAGCAATAAAAGAAAAAAAATGGAAACTTTCACTGTGGGAACAGAGAAAGGTTGAGGGCAAACTTGAAACACATAGCAGTGAATGGAAAGTGAGTAAAGGACAACGTGGGTCAAAACTCAAAGGCGTGTAAAAGAAAGCAGCGTCATTAATCATTGCAAAAGAGCAAGCATTTGAATGGGACAAGGAAAGGGAAATAGGAATATGCCTGGAAAAAACTAAGAAAAAAGCTACACTATAATGGGTGTTTGGAAGGAGGAGTTATGATCTGTGCTGCAAATGCAATGTATGAGAAGGAAGGGAGAGAGAGTTGGTGAAGGTAGAGAAAATTACAGTATGGTTTTGGTAAAATGAGATGTTCATTTCAAAATACATGATTACAGAGGAGAAGCTCTCATCCCATATTTTTCCACTTTACTTCTTCCCTTTGCAATTTATACAAAGAGCTTCTTCGTTTTGGTACATTGCTCTTATCATTGGATAATACTACCAAACAAAAATGCTCATGGTTAAGTAAGCAGGTTCATAAATATTTATAAACAATTAATATGGTAAGTAAACTTATTTTAGAAATTAAATTAATTTATGTATCTAATTGTTGTAGAAACTTTTACCTGAAAATATTTGTTTTTTTTCAATCTAAGACTTTTTGAGTTACATGCTTTTAATTGAGCACGTTGAAAGCATTTTTTTTTTTCTTAAATTTCGTCTTAAATTAATTTAATAAAACTAAAAATAATAATAAGTAATTATTTTTTAAAAATGAAACTCAAAAAATATGACAATTATTCAACCTTTGACTCCATTTTACAGTTTGTTTGATGTATAAATGAGCACCGTCGTATCTCATCGGATCTAGAGAATAAATTGTGTTTTTAATTGGACCTTTTATGTTTTTGGATTTTTCTTATTTTTTTTTATTAATTTAACATTTCTATGCATTTCCTTGACACGGTTTTGCACTTAGTTGTCAGAGTTAACGGTGTGATGTTACAAATGAACACGAAAATGTCTTGAATATATCATTAGGTAGGTTGAGTGATATACAAGAAGATAGATTTCATATAAGTGCAGATTTCTTACATTAGATTTTAAAAAATACACTTAATTACACATTAGATAAATACATTTTACTCTACATTTCTATCTTCACTTTACTTACACATCAGTGACTGTGCTCAACTAAGAGAGCTTAATAAAAATTAGGTCACTTTTTCTTCAAATAACATTATTTAGAGGAGTTTATCACCTAATGATATGATAATACAAAAGTATTTTTTATTAGAAATAAAAACATTTAAATTTGATTTCGCTTATAGATATTAGCCAATAATTTTAGTAGGGTCAAAATAATATAATATATATTATTGTTGTTATTAATACAGTAAAAATAGTGTTATAATTATAATATATATATATATATATCTAAAGTTTTTTTTTAATTTTTGAACTCATCGATAATTAAATTATAATAAAATTTTCAGCTTTTTTTAATATAAATAATTATATTATTGACTAGAAATTCAGTTTCTTAGTAAAGAGAGATAATTATATTATTGACAAGAAATTCAACTTCACAATAAGGACACCTGGTGGCCAACCCTCTTTCTCCTCCAAACTTTTAAAATGTTGTGTATGGATTACCTATACAGAGATAATTTTTCATTATAATTGTTTTTTAAAGGTGATTTTTCATTATAATCATTTTTTTAGTGTATGTAATTTATTTTATTTTATTTTTATTTAATATATCTCATTTTATTAGTACAATGAAGTATTTTATCATTTTATATTAATTACTTAAAAAAATTAAATTAATTAATGTAGGACTTTCTCACTATTTCCTTAATTCCTTATTTTAAGGCAACAATAAGAAGAAAGAGAGAGTATATTCATTCTCACAAGTTTTCACACTAAATCTCACTTATCAAATAAAATAACATCTATTTTCAATCTCTCTCTTTATTCCATTTCAAACAATTATATTATTTGGTAAAACCATTATTCTTTTGAGTTTACCATCAAGTCAATCATAAACTTAACGTGAACATCATCACACCCTCTAATATCAAAACTAGCAATGAAAAAATAAAATAAAAACTTGAAGAAGAGAGACTTAAACCAGATAAGAAGAAAAAAAAAGATTGTTTAATCAATTCATCATTCATCTTTTACATGTTATTTTTTGTTTTTCAATTTTAACTCTTTATGAAAGTTGAGTAAAAGAGGAAAATGTGGATACAAATGCGCTATTGTGCCTGGATTTTCACTAGTATATATAATGAGAATTAAATTAAAGAGACTTTTTTATTTTTCTATAGAGGAAGTCATTTAGTTTTCTCATTATTTATGTTAATTTTTTCCTTACACCTATTATGTTATGTTTTTTAATAAAAAAAATAAAGTAAAATACAAACTCTTATACTCATTTCTCACATGTTTTATTTCATTTTCCAAAAAAAAAGGTAATTCTCTCTCACCATACTTAAAGAGTGAAATATTAAGTTTCATGGTATGATATTTATGATCTCACGAGTTTTTTTTTATGGAAATTACTTTGAAACATAAAATGAAATGTTAATTATTATGTGTTTATATGATTTTTCTATAACCAATCTTTATCTGTTAAATTTCTTTTTTTAAACTTCTCTTTTAGTAATCACGGTTCTCCATATTTAATTAGATTTTTATAATAAATTTTAGTAAACAAGATAATATTAGTTTAAAATTTCAACTTTGTCCCTTTATCTTGGATGTTCTTAATCATCCAAATTTGATTGAATTGTATTAATCTTTAAACAGAGAATTCAAGTATATTTTACTTGACTGACAGTATTTTTTTAACTTTTTATGTTTTTACAGCAATAGTAGCAAGATTATTTTCTGCAATAAAGATTATGAAAATAAAATTTTGAAATGGAAGTCTAAATAGAATGTGAATTGATGTTGAACATGTAATAATTTGTTTGAAGTAATCACTTCTTGATAAATGTTGCATTGGTGTAGCGAGACATGATGCTTGAATCTAGAATAATGTACAAAAGTAATTTATGGAGAAATTTTTAAAGAAAAAATCTTGACACACTTTAAATTCCATATCTTAAATGTTTTATAAGAAAAATAAATCTTTAAATGAATTCTGAATAATTAATTTACTAATATGTAAGATATCTTTGAAAAAAATATTACTAAAATATAAAATAAAGTCTGAGTGTTTTATATATTGATATAAATCTCATCTTTTTAACTGTCATTAAAACACTGTTTTTATTAGTGTAAGATATAAAATAAAATTTAAACGTTTTGGATATAAATAAGTATATCGTCTTTATAATATTTTTAACCGTATTTTAATACTGTTTCTTATTAGTGTAATATATAAAATAAAATCTGAATGTTTTGGATATAGATAAGTATAATTTTTAATAAATTATTTAAAAAATATTTATTTGGTTATAATTTATTTTCATATTAATGTTATGTAAAGAAAAATAATTATATATAACCCATAGACGTAATTATAAAACAAATAATTGTTTATTCGGATATTGGATATTGTTGAAACTAAGTAAAAGTTACATATTAGATGTAATTATAAAAATAAACAATTGTTTATTTGGATATTGTTGAAACTAAGTAAAGGTTACACGTAAGATAGTTAAAATTATTTATTTGAATCCTTATACAAGATTTTCTAGACATTAAATATATATATATATATATATATATAAACAATAAAATAGACTAAAATTAGGGATGAATTAAAATCATTTAGATATATATACATGTATGAAAGTTTTGTCTCATGATGATGTTTGATATATCTATACTTATCTTTTTATTATTGTTTCAAATATTAATTAATTTTTTTATAAAAAAAATAAAAATTACAACAACTACAGATTATATTATTAATATTTAATATTAAAAGAATATATATATATATATATATTTTATGTCAAATGTCAAAAACAAAATATTATAATTATATAAAATTCAAGTTAAAGTATCAAATAACAATTGAATAAAAATTAAATAATTATATAAAAGAGTAAAAATATTCCATATGTTTCCTGAAAATAAGTTATAAAAATAAGAACTAAATATAAGTTAATATAACATTTTTAAATTATTAAATAAATTAAAAATATTTTAATAATTTAGAACGTGAATGAGTAAGAAGACGAAGATGTGTACTGAAACAAAACATATATGTAAATACTCATATTGTACTAAGTCAAGTCAATACAAGGATTCCTATTAAAATCAGAATGAAAATTCAAACAAACACAAATTCATTTATCATCTTTAACTAAAATTATATAAAAGTTAAAATGGATGATAAGTATAAAAATTTAGAAATAAAATTTATATATTTACATGAACTAAATGGTTATTATAGAAAAAAAATTTGTTGTATAATCATAGAAAATACAAGTGTAGAATGTGAGAATTTTCTTGAGTTAGTGATTTTGAATTCAACTTTTGAATATGTAATTATTGCGTTAAATGTTGGAAAAAAGTTATCTAAAATAATTTTACTCAATTTAATCATAAGGAAAACCTAACTAATATATATGACAATAGCCAAAACCTAACTAGTGAATATGATGTACCTCATTATTTCTAAAATTGTATATGATATTAACAAATTAATTATAAAATTGTTTCAAATAAAAAAAAAGTAGAGAAAGTGACTAATGGGTTAATATTAAAAAAAAATATTTGATTGGTGTGAAAAACTCACAATAGAATATTTATTCTAACAAATTATTACCAAAACATAGCAATCTCCTCTTACCATTGAGTGCAAACACAACAAATCTCCATATTCTGTTCTTAAAATATGAAATCTGTGGACTATAAGAATGTTTATTGGAAAGATGACATTTAGGAAAAAAAATGTTAAAAAGGAATAATACTGTTATTTTATATTGACAAATCTCATATGTACAATTTCTTCAACAATTTTGATGCTATTCTCAAATTAGAATTTGAGTTTCATCCCAATAGTCTTTACTGAAAATTTATGTAAATAGTTACTACAAAAATTATCAAAAGTTGAACTTAAATTCTAATATCAGAACACTTAAGCAACTACTCGCTTAAATTATTCAACAAAACCAAGCCCTAAAAGAAACAATTTCTTAAAATTCAAAATATAAATATGATCAGTAATGGACTTTTACATAAATCCTAAATAAGTATAGAACAACCCTTGAATCTTCAATTAGGTTCTTTTTCTAAATATAGTTGAGTTCAGTTCTATTATTATTCCTCGCTCTAAGTTCATTGGATCTATTCTTTCTTTTTTAACACTATAAACATTCCAATTTGATAAAGTTCATGAAGAAGGGTTGATGCATTTTATACCTAACTGGTATTATGGAGCAATAATGACCAAAACATTACACTTAGAGATATTTCATGCCTAATCTGAATTAGACAGAATCAATGTCTTGAGATTTTGAGCCAAAAATCAAGATGGGGGGCACCATGTCCCCCCTATCATTGTTTCTTATTCACCAATTCACAGAGAAGTCCTTGTCTTCTAACATACCTAATTTTCCTTATTTCTCACTTTTCACCCTCTCTTAACAAGTATTGAGAAAACACCATTTTCTTTTATTTCCAAAAGAAACAGTACATGC
Organism: Phaseolus vulgaris; assembly: GCF_051622355.1. Taxonomy (NCBI): domain Eukaryota; kingdom Viridiplantae; phylum Streptophyta; class Magnoliopsida; order Fabales; family Fabaceae; genus Phaseolus; species Phaseolus vulgaris. Next base: position 29,542,320 of record NC_143503.1, read on the forward strand.
TGTACTGTATATTGCATGTACTGTAAAACTCATTATGGAGGAAAGCAGGCTTCTCCTATCTAATGTTAGTAAGTTAGGTATATCTCCTAATGCATCAATAATTGGTTCATCAAAGGGAACAATAAAAAGACATCAAACATAACAATTTGTGCTTATTATTGCATGCTAATTAAGACTATAATAAATTTACAGATTATCTGGTGGAACAGAAAAAAAAGGCTAAATCTTGTCCATACAAATAGATATTTAGTCATCTCAATTCTTCCCTGACATTTAAACTTAGTTGTGTTAATCAGTGTATTATTATTCACAAAACACAACCACACATGCAAAACCAGATATTTTGCATAAATCTCTTCTACATGGAGGCTCACAAAGTACACAACACAAGACTGATTCTTTTCCCTTATCACTGATCTCAATTTTTTAAAATGAGAACTTAGAATTCAAATTTTGTGAATAAAACAATACTTCAGATAAAACTCGTTATAAATTATGAATTAGATTATTATTTACTAACAAAAGTTAACTTATTATAAATATGATTGATTAACAAACTTCAGATTGGTGAGATGAGTTATGAGTTACTAATGATTTTGTCTGGTGCAAGCTTAATTTTCACGCTTTAGTTCAACTCAGATGACGTGAAAGCAGTTTTATTCTTTTGAAGGAAGCACGATATTTTGGTAATGGCAACTATGTGAACATTGACTAATAGTTAGATTCTTCATTTGAGAATTGATAATTGCATATTTGATGTATGATCCATGATATTCCAAATTCTGAATCACTGTGAAATTTGGCTTAAATAAATAGATGTGGAATTGATAGCCAACAACAATCAAGTTAATCGATTTGTTGAGATCAGCCAAACTTGACAGGATAAGTTTCATTTGGGATTTTGCTGAAAAGAGAGAAAAAAATTAGGCTTGTTATTATAATTGTTTTCAATGGATTGATACCCATGCGAAACCAATTCCTTGCCAAATTATGACAATTTGTGCAGTTAGTTTTTCTTGGAAAAATTAAAGAACTACTTTGTAGTACCAAACAATTTATGTGCGAAATATAGGACGCTCATTTTTTTTTTCATTAAGTGATTAGTTAAATTTGAAAATGAAAAAATTAGAAGAACCGTGAGAGTTGGGAAAAATCATTGTGTAAGAATTATTGTTTGGTTTCAGCGAGTGTTTTGTCTACAGCCAATCCGTGCAATCTAGTAATTTCAAAAAAGTTGTCAAAACAAATTGTACATGCACTCGTTCTGATCCTTGAATTCTATTTTATGTAACAAATAAGAAACATTACTTAAATTATATTTTATGTAACTCATATTTATTCTCAACTGGAGCGTCACGTTGAGCTATATCAATAAACCAATCACGAATAAACTATTTAAAGCTCTTTCATCCTTATTATATCAATTCAAATAAATTAGGTAACATACCATAAATAAGACATAACAAAGTCAATTATCTCCAATTTCAACCCCAAACTATTCGGCTACAATAATATAATATACGATAATATATAACAATTAAAAGATAATTCCCATTATTTCGAAGATTATCCTTAAAAATATAAATTCTTTTATAATAAAATCTCAGAGCTATATATTTTTCCTCACGTCTGATATGAAAAGGTGCTTAAATTCATTATAAATATTAGTATTTATTTTCCATTTATTATACTATTGTTTGTACTTATTTATTCACCTAAAAATAAGATATTTAATTTCATTAGAAAGTTCAATTGAAAGATGTTAAATTTTTTGATAAAAAACTAATAAAGGTTTTTTTACATTATTTTCTAACTAAAGTAGACGACTTAAGAGATAGAGAAATTAAATAAGATAAAGCCGACGAAAAATAAATATTTGAGAAATGATATTTTTAGGGGAAAAAACATTTTTCCTAAAATCTCTCATTTTTATTTTGTAAAATTAAACTAATTAATATTTTAATAACATAGAAAATGTGTTTACTTCAATTTATCACTGGTGACCAGCTTTGTTTGTCTATTCACAGTCCTCCATTCAAAACCACAATATCTGTTTATCAACCTCAGAACTACACGATCTGTTTATCGCTTTTTTTGGTTGTGTCTGAAAATAACTTCATTTTCACAAATTAAGTTCTAATGTAGAAAAACTTGAATTCTATTGCACGGTTCAACGTAAAAAAGTTTGAATGATTTAAGGAAATTCAAGGAAGAACCTGCCATACCAATAAACATATGGTTTTGATTTCTAAAGCTTTGAGAGCGTATCAACCACACAGAAATCATTTTCACCGAACAAAGTGATGATGGCATTCAGACCTACCAGCAAAAGCACAAGTGCTAATCGAGTTAAAATTTATCAAACAAAAGTTTCATCGGGTTTTGAGAAAGACGATTTTATCAAACAAATGTAACATTCCAACGAAAATACGTTGAACTGATTCCACCTTAGATTAGATTAAAACGTACAAGAATTAATACACTAGATATTGAGATATACTCTCATCTTGGAAAGCTGCTCATTTAATCAATTGTTACACTATCTTGAACCAAATAAGCATGAAACATGTTCAAAACAATAGAATAGAAATTTGATCTTGTAATATAGCAGACTCACTCAACTAATGTGGCGGGAAGTTCTAGCAGGTTTCTCAACACAGATTGGATGATCAAACTCACTCACTCCTTGCATATTGAGAACCAGCAGGCGAAAAGCAAAAAAAGGGGCGTTACACTATCCAATAAAACTTCAGAAGTCACCCAATCAACACCGTCCAAAGACCCAAAGATATAACAGCCTTGCAGCAAAACATCATTAGCAAATGAACTATATAGGAAATGCAAAGAGCAAACACACTGATCAAAAAGAAACTCAACCTCCCAACTGTAAAATGCAATTGGACAACCCATTAATCCATTTTTACCAAGTAGACTAAAAACCAGATGTTGCTTCAAACGCAAAGAAAAATTTAACGTTGTGATCCTGTTTTCACGGAAGGATCTCCTTTTCCCGGTTGCAGTGCTCTTGCATCAAGTGGGATACTGCCAACCTTCAAGAAACCAGATGATGAACCAAACCCATTGACTTTGACCTGCATCGAGCCTACTGTAAGGACATCAACTGGTTCTTTATTATCAATGCTGATGGATTGTTTAGCCTCAACCTGTTTGGGGGCAATAGTGACTGAACCAATCTTTAAAATAGAAGAAATATCTTTATCAACAGTTTTCTCAGCTTTCTCATCCACGGGGTTGATGCTAGTAACATTAGAATTACTAGCAATCTGCTCAGGAATTGAAACTAAAATCTGTTTTAAGCCATCAGAATCATCCTTGGGCTTCAAATTCTTCTCATAATCGCCAGTTGATGTAAAACTCAGCTTTTGTGAAGCTTCCAATACAGGTACAAATATCGGACTATCAAAATTCTTGCCAAGCAACTTAGCTTTCTCATCCAGCATGATCTTTTGTCGGCTTTCATAGTAGATAAAGTCATCGAGTAAAGATGTCTTCAATGTGTGATTTTTGAATATTTTCAGCATTTCCAAACCTTTCAAATATACTATCTGTGCATAAGCAAGGAACGTAGTAATCAATGTAACAAGTTTAAGCAGGAAAATAGAGATAAAGGATAATAAGCTACATTCATTAAATTAAAAAACGAAACAAATAATTGTACAAAAATAGCTTAATCCAGCGTAAAACAGTGATATACAATGTGATGTACACTAATTCACTAGATTCATTCTGAATAAATTCAAATCAGGAATCATGCATGCCAATAAAATAATATTAAATTTCTGCAACAAGATAGTTAAATCAAAATCTACCAATCAAAAAAGAATGCAATAAGATATAACTTTTAATAACAGATATTCAAGCATGCAAGAGTATGTAGACAACCAATATTCCGAAAACTCTACAATCGATATAACAAAACAATATACCAGATAAATTGAAAAATTTGGTTTAAACATAACAGGTCCAAAGCAAACTCCTCAAGTAGAAATCAACACTTACACTCACTATTGTAAAATATTAATAGAAGAAACCTGCAATGTCTAAACTTGCTAAAGGAAATACAGGCAGAAACCATATATACCTCTTGTGTATCTCTACTATTAGTTACTGGCTTATTTTCATTGTTCTCCAGTATAATGTGCCTAAAATTTGGATTTGGTACATCTTTAATGAAGTGCCACTTTACAGGAAAGCTTCCACTCCATTTGTCTTGCTGCCAAAAGTCCATATTCTTATTAAAATCAACTGTACCAATCATCTCTGCAACCCCGCAGAACTGCCCACTTGCATTAACCTTCATTAAAAAGAAAAATAGTATACAAGAAGAGGTAAGTGTGACTTGCATGTAGATAACATAGAGAGAAAGTAGATATACAAATAATAAAGAACCAGGATTAAAATTCATTGAACACTCACAGAAAAAAATAGAAAGATGGGGCAGACTCCAGACTTTTCTGCTGCTATTTTCTTTGCATCCTCATAAGCATTCTCTAATTTCTTGTTTCCATGAGGTGTTGATGACCACACATTATATTTAATGCTTTTGTGCACATCGTCCTCACTGTATGATTTTATAACAAAAAACTTGGCATTTTCGTAGTCAAGAGAAAAATCCTCCTTGTTGTATTGATCAGTATAAATGACAATGTTTCCCTGTTCATTACCATCTCCTGTCACTGTTGTATAGGCTTTCACAGACAGCTGATTTTTTGATCTACCAACTCTAGGGCCTCGATTTTGCTCACCCAATATATCAGAGCTTCCATTTCCACCACTTGGAATTTTGCCCATGTGAAGCTTCGGCCTAAGTTTAGCAACTGCAGACTGTCCATTAGCATTAGATCCGAAATCAGAAAATTCACTATTTAGTAAAGAGCACATTTGAAATTGTATCTACAGGTTGAAATTAAGAACCTGAGTCAATATATCCTACAAAACCAGAGCAGTATAGCAACCAAAACAATTCTCAACAAAAACGACATTTTCAAAGAAACCCCAATCAATTATCAAACCACCTACTCATCATGAACATAATTTTATGTAGGGTTATAGATATCACACAACAGAAAATATCTGCAACCAAAAAATCCTTTAAAAAATATTTCAGCAACCATAAAAAGTTATGGAGGAAGACTCGTAGAGAAAAGTGCATAGTGTATACATATGAACAAATTAAAAAAATGCAGAAATATGATTGCAGTGCAAAAGAAAATGAAACTCAATCATACAGTTATAATAGTAAGTCTAGAAATTTAAATAACAATGAAATAAAAGCAACAATACAACATAATTATGTAAATTCAATACTTAAAATAACAATACAACATAATTACAATAGAAAAGAAGAAAAAAAGGAAAGAGACAGATGGCACTGCAGAACTAAAGAGCAAAAGGAAAAAAGGGAAGGGGAGGGGAGGGTGGAGCTATGTTTGGGTTGGGTTTCGGGCATGGGTAGGGTATAAGAACTCAACAGTTTAAAAATAACAAAATTAGGGTTTCACTACCCTCGAGATAGATCACACTGACCCAGTTTCTTCCTCACATCAAGGTGCAGGGATGTGATTTCCGCCATGGTTCTTTTTCAATAACACTGGATTTAGCCAGCTTTTATTTATATAAAGATCTTCTAAAATTCCACAAATTAATACTCACCTAGCCAAATCCAAAGGTGTAATTAAAAAAATTACACATTGGTAGAGAAGTACTAACAACTAATTTCATGCAGATATGTTAATTCTCATTTAACTATAAGCAAAAATGAGTAAATCAACAATTCAAATGTAATTTTAAAAAGGGTAATACAATTACCTGATGAACAGCTGGTGAAGCTAAATTGAGAAAACTACCACCGGACACACTTGCAGGTGTTAAATCTTGCTTCCTCCCATCATTACCTCTTGGCCCTTCTGACACCCTGGCCAAGGAACTTGTCTGATTTGATAAAAATTTTGAAGAGTTCCTAGAAATGTTACCAGAAGCTGAATTGAACTTATGTTTCAAACCTCTTCCATCAGGTTTACTTCCAGAAGCACTGGCTCCAAAAAAGGAATCTGCAGAACTATCATAAAAATTGTCCAGCGGAACAAGGGGAATATAACCAGGTGTAGAAACTGGGTTTTGATAATTGGGGAGGGTGTAATAATGTTGCCCTCCTCCAAATGAGCCATCACCTCCAATCATAGCACCAGGAATATAAGGATTATATGGATTGTATGGAGACTGTGCATATCCATAACTATAATATACATACGGCAAACTTTCATTTTGTGCACCCTGAAAAAAGAACAGCGCCATTAAAAAACATCCATTAACCAACATGGATAGAGAGAAACAGGGGTTGAACTTACCGTGTATTGAACATTGGGACCATCTACACCAAAAATCCTATGGTGGTCCTCCCATTCCCCGGGTGTTTCAAAACCTAAACACAGTGAGCAACAAATTATCACCATGATGTAATTTCCAAACAAAACTAATGTTATAATGTTTCTAAATTTACCTGTACAGTAATACCCATAATTGGTGGCAGCAGGGTAATACATGTTCTGATCAACATAAAACTCAGGGGCTCCTTCGTTAGTCATGACCTCAGTTTGTTCAAGATTTGGGTTTGAAAAGTGTGAATTCAAATCAGTACCTTCAATCTAAAGTAAAAATGAATGAAACATTTACTGACTATCACCAAAGTAATCCTGAAAAAGTAAATACTAAAGGACAGAGGTTACAGATTATTTTTTTTACCGTATGTGCATCATGGTTTCTAGTTTCAGAAACATCATACACTTCCATACCAGAACTGCCACCACTGTAGACAGTCGTAAAAAATCATAACATAAGCACGCATAACAATAAAAAAATTAATTAAAGGTAGAAATAAGAAACACTGTAGATATAAATAATGTTTCCATCGAGTAGGAACACAACCTAATCTATACTATGTAAAACACTCGGAAATAACTTCTCAGCCAAATTTTAATACACTGAAACCCCACAAACATGAAGGACAATACAAATACAATAAGCTACAAACAGCAGCATGCCAAGTAACCAAACTAAACCACAATCACAAACACTGTAGAAACAAGCATGTTGAGTATATCAAGTAAATTCCATCCTACACTATCAGTGTTACATATCTGATAAGCACCAGTTCATATTCTAAACCCACCCTAAATTTTTTCTAATCGAAGTAAATACTAGCACACAATTAAACTTCATTCATTCCTTCAGGCCGCTGAAGACCTCAAGATCAAAATACAGCTCAGCATCATACCGAATAATAAACCAATTTCGCAAAAACGAAGAGAAAACGAAAATTCACGCACCCTTAACCTACACTGAAACCAGAAACTCAGTTTCCACAAGCACAATCAAGCGCAATACCGCAGAAAATACACAAACAACATGCACTCTCGACTTATCAATTAACATACTATTCGATAAAAAGAAGTCGAGAAACAAAAACGAGATAGGAAGAGAGAGAGAGAGGGGAGTAAAATTACCAGAAGAGAAGAAGAGGAAGAAGAATCAATGCATGGTGGGTGAAGAACGCGGAGGGGAATTGGAATTGGAGAGTGAGAAGAGCGAAGTAGCGGCTCCGCGCGGCATTGAGCGAAGCGAAAACGAAACCCTAAGCAGGAACCGAAAGGGTGAAGCTTTTGGCCTGCGAGAGAGCCGTTTTGGTGAGCGTAACAAAAAAAACCAGAACCAACAAGTGGAGTAGTGAAGAGAGAGATTGATTCCCCACTATAAGATACGAAGCGTTTGCTATTTCTTATTGCGCTCCCTTTTCGAGTTACCCAATTACCCCTCTGCCGCTTTGGATACAACGAAAACGCCACTTTGAACATGCCAACGCCGTCGTTTTGGCTGCTTGATGCGCACGCATAGTGATTGGTTAATCTAGCGGTGGTCACTGTCCAATGCTGGCCTTTGATTTGTTTTCGTTTTGACAATAACACCCTTGAGATTTGTCCACCGACAATGCCATTGGTCACAACTATTGGAGCCGTCATGTGACAAGAAGAACGACGTGTGAGAATAAGATTTCTCCCTTTGTAGCCGAAAACGGGTGTATGATTCCCTCGCTTTCTTTATCAGTTTAATTGTGCTCCTATTAATATTGTTCACTTCTTGGTAGCTATATTCATTTTTTAATATATAAGTTTCATACATGGATAAGTTGTTGGTCAAGGATCTTAGAAATTTAATAAAAATACTTCAAATCAATATTAAATTTATAATTTAAAAAACATGAAATTTAGATTAATTTGATTTATTAAATATTTTTATTTAAACAATACAATTTGAAAATACCAGATTTCAAAATTTTAGTTTAGATAGAATAAGTTTTTTGTTATATAAAAAAATTTATGTGTATTTTAAAATTAATTTTTCATATTAAAATTATTAAAAATTATTTACTATTTTAAATAACTAATACTCACAAATGAAGGAAGGAAGACAAGAAGAATAAGAGAAGAAATATAATGGAGAGAGAAACTGAGAAGACAGAATACCAAATTAATCTTACTTTTTTAATAAAATTTAAAAATTTATAATTTTAAGTTATTAAAACACTTTCATAATTTTTCAGAAAAAATCTCAATCCAAGAAAATATTTTAGCACAAAAGGTTTTAAATTCTTAAAGTCAACCTCTTAAATTTGACTATCTAAATACCTAGTAAGTTAATTTCATTTTTCTTTATGCTGAACAAAATTGAATTTTAAATTCATCATGATTAAGCCATCTTAGTGTAGTTGTTTATAAATATTATTTTAAGTTAAATAACACTGTTTAAAACTTTATAGTCGTAATTAAGCAATATAATGTTGTTGTTTATGGAAATTATTTAAAGTTAAATAATATTATTTAAGAAAATTTTAGCATTGAAGCACATACATATACATAGACATTACTTATAAAAACCATAAAAAAATATTATAAACATAGGTTATTATTGTATACTAGAGTATCTTGTTCTCCTTTACCAAAAACTTTGAAAACAAATAAAAAATAAGACAAATTTGCATGTCAAAGCAATAATTCTAATTATGATGTTTCACACTTCATTTTTCAATAAATTGATTTTATTGGACGTGGATTAAAAAGTATACTAACAAATGAAAATGAGATTCTAAACAAAATCTTACATTCAATTCCTCTGTTTCCTTCTTGTATAAAGATATGAACTTTGTGTTATTACATTAAACTTATTTAGTTTAGTTATTTATTTATTATGTATTAAATTTATTTATAAATTCTATTGTCTTATAGTGTTTCGTATTAATTAGCATACTTCCAATTTTACCTAATGAAGGTCACAAAAATCCAATAAAACCTAAAAATTAATGTTTGTGTTATGGGTATTTAATTAAATTTAAAATAAATATTATTTTTGAAAACATGAATAAAGATTAAATACATTATATTACAATAAATATATCCAAAAAGGAAATCTTATGCATTTTTCTTCTATTTATAGTGCACATACATAAGCAAAATTGAATCACACAAAAAATTCATAAGTAATAAAACAACTATTTTCTATCTTCCCTCTTTATATCTTATCTTTTGAATATACTCTCAATATTTATTGCCTTTCATTTACATTTACAACACTACTGTAAAATACATGTATTGTACTATTAGTATGTAAGGAGAAAACTTCATATCTATGTCTTGTTTTGAAAAAGAAAATGAAATTAACTTGAATGAGTTCAAATCAAATTCTGAAAAAAAACTTATGAAAATAATTTTTACAAAATTTAGTTTTATGAATAAGTTAAAACTTACGAAAAAAAATGAATTAATTTTTTTCATGAATAAGTTTTTTAAAAAATATATAAAAAGAATTCTATATATTTAGTAGGTGATCAAAATGAAAGGAATTTGTGTTTGGGTTAATATTTTTACATTCTACAAATCTTTGAAAATCATTTTTTATAGTTTAAGCCTTTTTTTTTTTTTTGGTCGTTAAAAGGTTGAAGTAACTGGGTTTTGAGAGTTCACTTGCATGCACTTACATTACTTGTAGATTGCCCATAAATTAATTCCATATTTCACTAAAATTCAAACTAATGACTAATTTTAACCAATTAGATTTATCTTATAATGGAAGTTTTTGAGAACACGATAGTACCAAAGAAATGTTAAATTGTTTGTTATTTAAAAGTTGGTAGAATTTTGAGATACATAGGATAATAATAATAATAATTTAAAGTTGGTCATTCCCAATGAGTTATTTATAGGCCTATCTAAATGGTGAATCTTTTAGTGCGGCGACAACCCCAGTACCAGTGTGAAAATACCAAAATGAGTAACATTATGGGATGAATCTGCTGCTCAGGAAGAAAGTGCAGAAGGAAGCAAAGGAGAAAGTGGATGCTTTTTTTTTCTCACCATTAATTTAACACTTGCTGCAAAAAAAACAAAAGGGATTATGTTCCTTGCTTTGCCTGTAAATATCTTACCCACTACTCCAGCTATCTCTGTTTATCACAGAAGTTTTTTCTTCACAAAGGAAAAAATATAAGTACTGGGAAAAAAGTAATAAAACCAAAGGTATAAAAAAGGTTTACTACAATGGGAGATTTCCCAACTTCTCCCACCCTTAAACAACACGTTGAAATCAAAAATTTTCCTTTTTAGTATAAGAGTTGAACAAGTTGCCGCATCAGAATTAGTTAATTACGTATTATTAATAATTCGTATTTTTTTTTATTTCAGTTCTTTTGCAAATGCCCTATACATTCCAGTTAACACCAATAAAAGAAAATAAAGGGGAAAAAGGCAAACAATAATAACCATAATGTCAGGTGAGTTGAGCTGTATGCCTAGTACAAAACAATAATCGATTCATTACAATTTGTTTAATTCCAATTCCACAACTAATACTACATATAAATATTAAAATAATGCCCTCCAATGTAACCAACCAGACAGATACGTAAGATAGACTAGCATAGCCAATTGATCAAAATTAACCACCTGTGGTACCCAATTGAACAACTCTCACTGAATAATGTTGATGCAGTATCATATCATATTAGACTCTTAACTCATTTCTTACAGCACTACCCCGTGAACCAACCTCTAGCCATAAGGTAATCACCATGTAAAGACAATCTTAAACTTAAGTGGAAGGTTACCCACCAATCCACTCAAGACAAAAAGTTAGAAATGCCTTTCCAAAAATCGAGAATCCAATCATGACTCTAAACACCAGAACTTGATTGATGACTAAGGTCTGCTGCTACAGCTTCTGGATTACCTGGATCAGAGCTACCAACAACAGGTTGCTGCTCGACTTGTTCATTTCCCAAAGAGGAATTCGCTTGTGTGCCAGGACCAGGAGACAAGGGAAGCATTCTTGGATCAGAAGTTCCTACCTCGTGGGCCCTAAGATCCTTTTGATCAGGAAGGGGTTGAACTGACCTATCCCGCCTATCATAACTGGGGCTGCGGCTGTGGCTCCGGCTCCTGCTCCGGCTGCGACTGTAACTTCGTCCACGGGACCAGCTGCGACTGCGACTACGACCCCTGCTCCAACTCCTGCTCCTGCTTCTACTACGGCTTCTGCTGCTACTTCTACTATAATCCCATGTTCGGACTCTTTCTGGGCTACGACTATAACTTCTGCCTCTATTTTTGTAAGAAACATCCCTTCTGTTGTCAAATCGGCCACGTCCCAGTCCACGGTCATCCATACCACGTTCACCCCTACCCCAACCAACATGACCACCGCGAGGACCACCAGATCCCCTACCCCTGTTGCCCCTACCAGGAAAGTAATCACCTCTTCCACCAGCTCCATCCCTCATGCCACCACGTCCACCAAAGCCGCCGCCACCACGTCCACCAAATCCCCCATCCCTCATGCCACCACCTCGACCACCAAAGCCACCATCTCTCATGCCACCCCCACGGCCCCCAAAACCACCATCCCTCATGCCACCCCCACGACCTCCAAAGCCACCATCCCTAATGCCACCACGGCCACCAAAGCCACCATCTCTCATGCTACCACGACCACCAGTCTCCCAACGCCCACCACCAGAATCAAACCGACTCATCCCACCCCGTTCCTTTCCAAAGTTTGAAGGCCCACGCAAAGCCATCTGTCTTAACTCTGGAAGCACATGCTGATTAGCACCCTCCAAAACTTTGATTAAGTCACCTGCGTGTTTCCAGTCCTGCTCAGAGAAAAAGGTATATGACACTCCAGTAGCACCTGCTCTTCCAGTTCTTCCTATTCGGTGTACATAGTCCTCAATTCCAGTGGGGAAATCATAATTGATAACCACCCTATAACATAAATTCACAAGTTCAACTACAATGAATCATAAAAAAACTCCTGAAGCTAAGGCCCCAAGGTGCTAAACAAAAGGTTCATCATTATCTAGCACATGCAAAAGTAACATAAAAACTCCATAATATGACCCATTCATTTATATTCTTTACCACAAAGAGGCTAACCTTATATCCTTAATATCAAGCCCACGAGCTGCAACATCAGTGGCAACCAGAATTGGTGACTTGCCAGTCCGGAATTGACTTAAAACCCAGTCTCTCTCACCTTGAGACTTGTCTCCATGAATTGCAGCAGCCCCAAAAGTGCGACCAATATTACGAGCTAGTTGATCACATAACCTCTTTGTGGAGCAAAATATTATGACCTTAGAACCACGTTCTTGGGATCTGAGAATCTGCTCCAAACGCCTCTGCTTCTCCATTTGTGGGACAAATTCAACATACTGCAAGTATACAAATTACATATGCAAGGCAAAAAAGAATATAAGTCCCCAAGAAACTAAAACAAAATAATGTTCTGCATTTGGAACATATTAAAGTAAATCTATCCATAGAGAAAATTAAAGAAGGATTATTTAATTGACTGTAAATAAAAGTCAGAATACAAGATAACAGCAGCACAATGACAACGAATAAAAACAGACCTAAATAAGCTCAATAGACAATGCCATATGCCACAACAGAAAACAAATATATCCTAGAAAACGGTAATTAAGAAAAAAAAAGTCATTCACACAAATTTCACACAATTAAAAGGCTGTTTTAATTTCTTTAAGTAAAGATAACGCTTGCAATACCCTTTGTAAAAGTGAACCATTCCCAAAACTTACAAGCACTCACTACATGTGACATTCCCCTTCCCAAAGCTGAAGAAAGTTAAGGCTTCCTAAAAAACAGAAAATGCAAAACAATGATATCTTAAAAATCTCAGTGCACAAGGTTCCCATAGTTGTGGGGTCTGGGTAAAAGGTCAGACATGTACAGGCCATTTAATCATGACCACAAGGTTAAACACAACAATCTTACTCTAGGGCCAAGTCTCAGTCCTTCCAGAAAATAAACAAAAAAGAAATGCAAAACAGTTTAGAGGACAATGAAACCCCGAGTACATTACTATGTTAACCCACATGAAGGTCAACATGACGTAATGACCATAGAGAAGATGCTTTTAGATCAAGTGTTTTGTTAAACTAAATGGCATTAGTAAAAAAGAGGTTGCATTAACCAAAATTTCAAAAGTGTCATCAAGAATTCTAACTTCTCTAAGAATTATTTTGATGGCATTCTCATTTAAAAAACTTCAAATACCACAAAGAATAAAACAACAATAATCATGAGTTTGAAGAGTTGAAATAGTATGTCAATGCTTGTATATAGAATGTTTTGTGATTTTAGACAAGCATCCTCAGTCCCTTCCCTCGAGCATAGTGGTTTGACACCCTCAAGTTAGAAGTAGTTAGATAAACCCCTAATAAGTGATGACAACTCCAAGAATCAAACCTTCAGCATTATAGGTGAAGTAGTTTGCAGGTGTCCCAATTCACTTCCATAATCAGATATTTAGATATAGAATATAGTAACACAGTATAAACAATAGGAAGAAGCCAAGATTCATACAAGGAAAATAAATTTGTTCAAATTTGGAGGTTTAACACATGATCCTTAAATCCTGAAGTGGAACCTCGGATATAGAATATAATATATAAAGAAAAAAATTAAAGGAAGAAGCTAATATTTGTAACAGTAGCACAAAAAATGAAAACAAATTGACCAAATTTGTAACTCTGAGAATACAGACAAAAGATAAAACTAAAATTACCATCAACTTTATATTTTAAAATAAATCGGCACAAATAAATACCTGTGTGATAGCTTTATTTGCAGCAAGCTCATCTGCACTTCCAATGTTAACCTGGACAGGGTTAACAAGAAGTTCACCAGCAATTTTTCTTACTTCTTTTGGCCAGGTTGCTGTGTACATGAGAGTTTGTCTCCGTGCAGGAATCTCATCCACAATCTTACGGATTTGAGGCTCAAAACCCATGTCAAGCATTCTGTCAGCCTCATCAAGCACAAGTAGTGAAACTTGCCCAAAGTCAATTTTCTTCATTTCAAGTATATCATTGAGCCGACCGGGTGTGGCAACAACAATGTCTGCTCCCCGGTCTAATTCCTTCAGTTGAAGGGCTTTAGGTGCTCCACCATACAAGCACTGCAAATGGAAAATAAATCAGATGAACCCCAAGATAAAAGCAAGCATTAATAGGCTAAAACTCAACAAAAAGGAACAGATAGAAATATTAGGACAGACCGTGCAAGAGACTCGTGATGATCGACCAAACTTGATAACCTCATTATGGATCTGTGTCGCAAGTTCACGAGTTGGAGCCAAAACCAATACAGTGGGGCCATTCAGAGAATTATTGTGTCGCTGTCTAAGAAGAATGAAGGCAGGGATTAGGTAACCCAATGTTTTCCCCGAGCCGGTTTTGGCAATTGCTACTATGTCTCTACCTTGTAGTGCAACAGGCCATGTTTGAGCCTGTATTGGTGTTGGATTTGAGAAACCAGCAGAATATATCTGAAATGAGAGTATATGACAAGATATCAGACCTATGAAGGGTGCACAAATCCAATGCCATTTGATTTATAAAACACAAAATTGCATCCAACTTGTATAATTTAGCAAACAAAGAAAAAAAGACCCATAGGTTATGGTTGCTTACAGAAGCAACTTGAGGCAATTAAAAAAGGCAAAAAAGACATAAGATGCGGAGCCAATAAGCAACAAATCCCAGGTCACATAGAAATTTGAAGAATGGAGGGCCATCCACCCTTATAGAAGATGCCCAAGAAAGGCTCCAACCATCCATTATGCAGGCTCCAAAAATCAGGATAGTGGTTGCACGTGTAATTGTGCCAATAGCAGATTAGCAGTGCAGCGTACGACATATGCTCCTGCTCTGGAGCAGATATCGCACCTGCGACAAGCGAAAATAGACAAGTTTAAAAGTAAATTTTAAGTTAAAACAATGGGGGGAAAGGAGTAAAACCATTTCTTTCCTAGGAAGCACCAATGCATACAACACCATATAACAGGAGAACAATAAACTTACCTCTCTCAATATCTCTGGAGGGAACCCAGTAGCATCAAATGTCATGAAAGGAGGGGGAATGTCACCACCCTGTCCAGTGAAACATAAATACTGATGTAAAAAAATTATAAATATGCAAGAAATATAAATTAAAAAAAAAAGTCATTCTACACAAAACTAAAATCAACGGAACCACAACCATGGAATTTATCCATAACAATCTCCCCTGAGAAGATTATTTTACACACTATATAAGAACAAAGATAGGTTTTGCTTTCACTTCTTATTTTGAAGCATCTTAATTATTTGTAACATACAACACAAGTAAATCATAATATCAAATATGCCTAGGATATTGTAAAATCTTGGTCTAGATGCTATTTGTACTAAGATATTAAACTACAAGGGTCAATAAAAGTACTGACCGTTGCTGTAACTTCATGTTGCTGACAGTAAATTTCAGCAGGTGAAAGATCACTAGCCTCAGAAGATCCCATATAAGAAGGCCTCATTAAAGTGTTAGAGGAAAGGGGTGAAGGTCCTCCCATTGGAGGAACAAACATGCTAGGTATAGCATTCCCAGCAATAGCACTTCCATTTCCACTTGGCATTACATTTTGAAAAGGAGCATTGCCAACCCTCATATCCTGCAATGATGATTTACAGAATCATAAAATGAAAATATTTAATTGCGACAAAGAACAAGCATTGATGAGAATTATGACTAATCAACTTAAAAATTAAAGGATTAAAAATTGACAAAGACGACATATTATCAAGAAGTTCATCACACAAAATCTTAAGTCACTTGCTACTAAGTGTCTCAATAAATGGAGGTTATTTTAGGCATGCTGATTATTTCCCTTTAGCATCAATGATAGCAAGTTGGATGCTAGGATTTTTGGATCTTTTTGAGGAATTAATGAGGAGTGTCTTAACTGATCCAGAAAGATGCACCAAGGGTGTATAGTTTGGATGCAAAATATTATTTCAGAGAAAATGGAAGAAAGTTGGTAAAAGTGATAGACCACGTGTAACTTAGTGCTCTCACATGAGATGAAAATGAAAGTGATCTTTAGTTGAAATGTGAAACATATACCCTTCATATCCACCCACCATTACATTTAAGGATATAAAGGTAATTTACACATAGACCTTTTCTGTTATTGCTTTTCTATATTCTGAGGGGAAAATGAATTTCAGCCAAGTACATCACTAATTGCAGCCATTTCATTAAGAAAAACTATTTATGGAGAGAAATGAGGATCTGATGGAGCTTTCATACATTAAATCAGTATTTTAAACAGTCATGGCCGCATCGAAATAACTATAATATTTCTCTAGCAATTAACTACCAACACAAATTAATAATAATGATGAGTTAGAGATTGAAAAGTGAAACAAGTTTAAACTTTGTACTAAGGGGGAAAAGTACCTGCGGATTTCTTGGAACGGGTATTTGAGTCATATCTGGTTGCCGACGACCCATTGTTGGCATATCTTTGTTAGAATTATAGTAATATTCGTTTCCTGCTCTACTGCGCAAATTATCCTCGTGACTCATTTTTTGGCCAGCAGGATGGACATTGGATGGGTGACCATGCATCATTCCTGGGCTCATCTGCTTATGAAAGTTAGGACCATGTTGGTAATATAAATCAGATCCACCCTGCTGCAATGGCATTGCAGAGGGCGACTGATGCACACTGCCTGATAAGGCAGTCCTGAATTGCTGGGGCTGGCCAGCATTGACACCTACATTAGGCATTTGACCAGAAGCTGTGTCAGCAGGAAGGTTCTGATTATTCTGAACAGGCAAGGTACTCCTTTGTGGATACTGGGAAGGTGAAAGTCCAACCTGGCTTCCATTTTTAAACTCCGCTTCCTCTACCTTTGGAAATGCTGTTTGTTGATTTTCGAAGGGCTGACCATGCATGCTATGCTGAACCTGCTGGGGGTTAGGTTGCCCAGGTGAGACCGTGTTTGGCTGAATGTGCTGAGAGTTTGATTGCCTGGGTGTAATAATGTTTTGCTGATATGACATATAATGCATGTTTTGGTTAGGGAACTGATGTACTTGTGGAGGTACAATATGTGAACCATGATCCTGAGGCATTCCTTGCCCAAAATGCTGGGAATGGATTGCCTGTGGCGGCATCTGATGTTGAATTTGCTGTCCTTGAGGCTGCTGCATCATTTGCTGCCCATGGGGCTGCATCATTTGCTGTCTGGCTTGATGCAACCCGGGTTGCGGCCCTGACTGTGTCATCAGTGAGTTCTGCTGCTGGGAAGACTGGGGACCCTGAGAGGGTTTCTGCTGAGTGGCCTGCACCATATGGGGACTCTGCTGCTGCTGTTGCGGCATCGATTGCCCATGCTGTTGGGCAAGGTGACCCACCTGCTGTTGCGAGGGTTGCCCTTGCATTAACTGTTGTCCATGTTGCGGCCCCATCCCACCAGCCTGCATTGTGTGAGCCACAGGTATAGGTGCCAAGCTCGGTGCAGAAGCCACAGGCGCAGGCAAGGGTGGCGTTAAGGGGGCAGGTTTTTCATATTGCGTGACATTGGTTTCAGGATTCCAATAGTATAAAAGACCAGTACTGCCATCAATCAATCCCTTCCACGGTTGTGGAAGAGTAGGGTCATCGGGTGCATATCTAGGGCCAAGCCCTGCAGGAGCTGCCTCCGCTGTTGCCATAACAAATTCGTATATGTATATCTCTGCAATCAATAACCAGAATTCAAACAACACGCGCAACACATTCAAATCCTACCGAAATACAATACCTAACAAACTTGATTCTAATTTAACACCATCAGAATCTGATTGTTTAATCAAGGATTATAAAATCCTTAGAGAAAAAAAGAAAGAAAGAAAAAGTCCAAGAACCCTAGAATATAAGATTATGATTTGGAAGAAGAGTGCAGAAGAAAACTTACCTTGGGTTAAATATGAGTGAGAATCTAAGAGGTATGTTGCTAATGGTGATTTGGCATGTTGGAGTTATGCTATGAGATGAAGAAAAAATCGTGCAAAAGCAAAAGGCAAAAACAGAGGCAGCGTAATGGGTTAGGGTTGAACAGACGGAAGAGGTACATATATAGATGCAGGTGTGCAATTTAAGCTCAAATACAAGGGACCATATGATTGGAAAGTAACTCTTATCAACGGTTCTTATTGTCCAATGTTCCCTTGGGTCCACTGAATATTATTTTAACAACTGAGCAACCGATCACATCTCAACCGCTGATAGTTCCCTTGTGATATTTTTTGGTTCAACAAGCAGGTCATTATTTCAATAATATGAACCTATATATTGAAATTTATATTTAAAATTATCTATTTAAGTTTTATTTTTAAATAAAATCAATTGGTTAGTTTTGTTTTATTTTATTGATAAAATATATTTTGGAGTATTTATAAATTTACTTTTTAGTTAATTTTATTTTTTTGTAAGTATTTTATTCACAAATGAACTTCTTTTTTATATTGCTATCTTTTAATATTCATGTTGGACAACATTTTATTATATTTTCAATCAAATTTAAAATAATATTAAGATACTATATTTTTAAGTAGACATCATATGTTAATTAAAGTAATGGTTAAAAAATACTACAAAATATAGATTATTGAAGTTTAATTTTGATGTAGAAAAATAAATATCACAAAAAATTGGTAAAATAAATAGCTTAATATAAAAATAATAAGAACTAGTTATTAAATTACTTTATTGATACTTTAGAAAGTAGAAGAAAAAACATTTTATATATAAACAAATTATACTTTATTGGTGAAAACAAGTATAGACGCGTGTGCACATCTTTTATAATGATAAATGGTATAAATATAAATAAAAAATTAGTTATTATTTTAAAAAAAATATTAAATAAAAACTAATTTTAAATAAAAAAATAATCAAATGACTATATTAATTAAATTATATACTATTTTAAAAATAATTATTATTATTATAAGTAATTTATATCATTAATAATAAATTTGTATTTTAACTCCAACTAGATTTTAAAGTTAATAACTAAAGTTTTGATAATTAACTAAATACCATTTTATGAATTATTTATTAATAATATAAATTATTTTAAATATTAATAATTTTTTTAGTCTTTAAAATATTATAAAATAATTAAGAAGGTTATTATAGTGTATGTTAAAGTTATAAAAAATTATATACATGAAAATAATTATACACAAATAATAGGTTTTGTAATGTTGAAACAATGTAATAAGAACACTTATAAATTTCAATCACATATAAAACTGAAAT
Organism: Phaseolus vulgaris; assembly: GCF_051622355.1. Taxonomy (NCBI): domain Eukaryota; kingdom Viridiplantae; phylum Streptophyta; class Magnoliopsida; order Fabales; family Fabaceae; genus Phaseolus; species Phaseolus vulgaris. The sequence goes on from NC_143503.1 coordinate 29,562,039, forward strand.
AATTAAGTATACATAATAGTCATAAAAAAATTATTATTATTTAAAAAGTTCATCAAGCTCTTAATATTTTTTTTATTTTGTGCTTAAACAATAAATAATGAAATTTAATTTTATAAGCATCGAATTTTGTTAGAGTTGTCCATTTGACTTATTTTCCATGAATCCACACTCACTCACTCCTAGCAAAATAAGTCTCATTTTATTAGCCCAATTGGGTGGGTTGAAAAAACTCAAACCCTTAAAGTCCCACACATAGTGGGTTAGGGTTACGACCATAATGAGTTTGACCTATAAATACCTCAATTAATTATTAAATATTTTTTAGGATTACACTAATCCTTAAAATGTTATAGAAGTCATATTGAACCCTAAATACTTTACATTAATTATAATTTGATTCTTAATTAATTTTTACTATTTACAATTTAATTGAAATATTAATCCAAATTGAATTCGATCAAGCTCAACCACTTAATTTGACATGGACTTGACTTGAGTCAACTTGAGGGCAATTGCTTCCTGCACCCAATTAATTGTGACTGACACCTGACGAACTTTTTAAAATCCGATCATGCCCTTGTCTTCTTCATTTTGAAAAATATTGTATGTTGAGGTAGAGGAAGTTCATTGTTGTGTGAAGCTTTAGTTCGCACCATCTTCTAGAACTACCTCCACCTCTAGTATGCACTATCTTACAACATATATAACAAAATAACATTCAATCCAACATATATAAAAAATTATAACACATATAGTATAAAAAAACAAATGAAAAAAAGTTCATAGAAGCCAAGTGCCCTAAACTATCTAACACTAATACGGATAACCATATCCGCAGAACAACAACAACAACACTACGGAAAATTTTGTCCACAAGTCAAATACCCCTTGCGAATAAAAATATCCAGAGACCATTCTTCCACAACTGTAAAAATATCCAAAAGCCAGTCCTGAACTACGGATAAAAATATCCGGAATGCAATAGTGAACTATGGATAAAAAAGTGCGGAACTCAATAATGAATTATGGATAAAAATATCCAGTAGGCATGACAGAGTACCTTTCTCCGACGATGGTTCCTTCTCCGACTTCAGAAGCTGACGGTGGCGACTGCTACTCTGCCTGCGATGATGAAGCTCACTGATGGTGAAGGAAACCAATGGAGACGACAGTGGCCGAGGGTGGCTGCGGCTGCTGCTTCAAGCACAAATGAAGAAGAAGAAGAATAGGGTTGGGTGCATGAGATTGGGTGCTTATCACATTTTAAGATATTTTCAGATTCATTAAGGGTAGATTAGACTTTTCCTATGTGTGATTGGGTACCAATTAAAAATGATATGGTGCAAGGAGAATCTGCCCAACTTGAGGTGGCCCTCCTTGACTCAGACTCGACTTCATTAAGTATGAGGTGGGCCCGACTAGATTAAGCCTAAGGTGGACCAAATTGACTTGGCCAGAGGTGGGATTAAAATGACTCAATCTGACGTGAACCAATATGGACCTAACTCAACTCGATCCAACGTGATCCCAACTTGATTCGATCCAACATAAACTTAACTTGATTCAGCCCAATTCGATCCAACATAAACTTAACTTGATTCAGCCCAACCTGGATCTAAGTTGACTCAAAAACAGGTTGTATGGTTTATCATACATAGACATTAAACAATTTTAACTACATATCCAAGACTTATAACTTATAAAGATTTGTTTTATACTTTCAGAATCACAACATTTTGTAAACTTCTAAGATCCCTTAAAAAAACATGTTGAAAATTGCCCCTGCGCTTTGCTCAAATGTGCAAGAAGCTACTTATCTTAAGTATGATGTCATGTCAAAAGAGTTGCGCAGGTCAAGAACATTTATTTATTGTCCAATGTCACACTGTTTAGTTTTATGCATACACCTTTACCCCCTACGTGAAAAATAGTGAAGAACCTGCTTTATCTTTAGTCTTGGGGTCTGTGAATGTAATGCAACAGCAATTGCAGTTCTTCCGCTTCTTCGAATTGGGTCTTCGGCCGCACAAACCTTTGACACTAGTAAATTATCTTCTTAAAGAAACTAAACTGAATATTTATTTTTTACTTATTTGGTTTTAAACCATGTATATATATATAATCGTGTCTCAACCACCTAATGGAATAACCGCATTTAACTGACTGGGAAAGTTTTTGGCAATAACTCCACTCTTCTTCCTCAATATGTTTTCTGCATTTTGAATGTTCCTAATTCTCATGACTGTCTGTGCTACAACGTTTCCTGCATTTTGAAAGTATGTAATCGTGTTCTCTTCTGTTCCTTGCTGCGTTAATACAAACAAAAACATTCATTCATATATAATATTTGCATTTGAAACTGTACACAGGAAAGAAATACAAAAGTTGTTTATATGTAATAACATCACTTTGCATTCTGTCTTAAGAGAAAATATTAATAAAGGATTTTATTCTATTTAGTCACCATAAACAACAGTCTTCCTAGTTTCTAGTATCTCCTTTTCAATTCTTCTCATCATTAGATAAGGAAATCATGAAACATTAAAACCCTGTTTTGAATGCCAGATTTTCAAGATTATATCGATTTGCCCGTGTAATGTTTGGTGCCCCTAGTAATGTATTACTCTCCTTCTAAGGGGAAAGGGTGTTGGAATTTAGTGAATTAAATGCTTGGATCATGGCCATTTTGAAGCAACAATATTTTATGCCATTATTACTTAAGATTTGTTTGGAAAGGAATCCAAAATGAAAGCAAAATGGTTCAAAATATTGCAGTAGTAGTGAAGTTCTTGCAAATTGATCAAGGGAACTCTTCTTTCACTTAATGTAGATAATCTCAAGAAATCTTTTTATTCTAAAAAAAGTAAGTTTATTCATAATCATTCTTTCTGAACCATCTGAGGTAGAAAATAACAACTGTAATTATGCTTTTCATCACATGAAGACCCATCTATTTAATTTCTCCAATTTTGTTAAGTTAGCTTCATTGTTGCAATCAAGTGAATTTTTATAGTGATTAATGTCCAATTTTCATAATAATTGTTAAATATATTTTAGGCTGGAGAAAAGACCTCCAAGGTTGGACACTGGTGTCCCTGAAGAAGAATTAGATGCTAGTAATCCTTGATATATAAAACGACCAAATAAAATGGGTGCACCAAATGCTTTCAGATGTGGAAGAAGAGGAAGAACAATGGCTGGTAAAAGTTCAATTACTCAGCCAGCAACCAGACATGGCACCAACAAACTGACCAAAAATGACTTAGCTGATCTAGAATGGACCAATAGGATTCCAGAGTGTCCAACTTACTACCCATCAGAGCATGAGTTTGACCATCCTTCAGTTTATCTGCAGAAAATAGCTCCTGAGGCTTCTAAATATGGTAATGTGATAGTAGGTTATGGATTTTTTCTTTTAATTACAGGTAGTTTACATTGTTTTTATGAGGTAAGGGCTTGATCTTTCATTGAAAAGTTTATACCAAAATTTCCTTTGTATAAGAAATTGATGTCATATTTAGTATGGTGTATAAATTAATTTGGCATTTTTGGCCTTATTCAGATGCTGATTAGTATAATCATTTTAATCTAGCAAACAGAAATGGCAAGATTCTTTTAGAGGTGTGGGAGGGGGAAAATGAGGGAATTAGATAGATATAGAATTGCAGCTGGCATGCATGTGTCACTTTCCTTTACAATTGAAAGGAAAACTCTCTGTTTCCACTCAAATGTAAAGTTACATACCCTTTAATATTTGACCCTCTAACATCCATTGTGTTTGTCCTCCTAAGCTTACTAGGATGCTACTTACTGACATTACCAATTCTGTATGTAATTACTTTTGGTCTTCTTCCTCAAAGTGTTCAAGTTACAAACTAAAAGGATTTGGTTTAAACCAGAATTACTTATTCTAACAATTACTTTCTGTATTTATTTTTTCTTCTTATTTTACTTGCATGGTTATTGTTTCATTGTCATATTTCAGGTATGTGCAAAATTGTTTCTCCAATTGCAGCCTCAAATCCACCTGCTTTTGTCTTAATGAAAGAGAAAAGGGATTTCAAGTTTGAAACAAACTTACAGCCTCTCCGTCTTTCTAAATGGAATGAGAAGGATGCAATAACCTTTTCAATGAGTGGCAGGTAAAATAATATCATGCTTTTAAGCTTTTGTACTGCTTAATTTATGTAAAATAACATAATTGTTGGTTGCCACTGTTTCAACTAGAAAATATACGTATGAGGAATTTGAGGCTCTTGCAAACAAGACTTTTTTCAGTAGATTTCATTGTTCTGGAGGTCTTCCTTCTTCATGTGTGGAAAAGGAGTTCTGGCACGAGATGATGCATGGAAAGAAGGGAAAAGTTGAGTATGGAATCAATGTTGAAGGTAGTGCCTTTTCATGTGATCCTGATGACAGGCTTGGGACAAGTAAATGGAATTTGAAGGTTGTTTTACTGACTTTATGCTTACTCCATTTCTCTTTTGTGTCATATTTTTTATTGTCATACATTGCTTCTCAAAAATTAGAGTCTGCTAATAGAAGTTAATATATTGATTGTTATTTGCAGTAACATTTTTCATGCAGGTATTTATTCTTTTATAATATTTTGCATTTGCTTTCAGAATTTCTCACGGCTACTGCAATCGCCGCTACGTTTAGTTGACATGGAAATTCCAGTAAGACAACAATGTTGGAAACCTAATGAATTCAAAAGTTACAATTTTTTCTTTCTAATTCCATTTCTAAATTTCAGGGAATAACTGATCCTATGCTTTACATTGGAATGCTGTTCAGTATGTTTGCATGGCATGTAGAAGATCATTATTTGTACAGGTACATCTGAGAACTGTCTTCTTTTCCACTTCCCTATTCATTGATCATATTTTAATTTTAACCTATATATATATATATATATATATATATATTTCTGTATTCTTTGCAGCATAAATTATAATCATTCAGGTGCAAGTAAAACTTGGTACGGCGTGCCTGGCTATGCAGCCTCTCAATTTGAAAAGATTGTCTTACAACATGTGTATTGCAATAAGATCTTAACAAAACATGGAGAGGATGGAGCTTTCAGATTTCTTGCACAAAAAACAACCATGTTCCCACCAAATGTCATGCTACAACATGATGTGGAAGTTTACAAGGCTGTACAGAATCCAGGAGAGTTTATCATCACCTTTCCTAGAGCATATCATGCTGGATTTAGTCATGGTAATATTTCATTCTCTTCACAGGCGAATCTGTGAAATTGACTGCGCATTTTCATTGACATACAATTATACAAATTGAAGTTTTAGACATGGATTACAGTTTGATTTTCAGGCATGATCAGGGTAAAGATTTTATATTCTAAAATGTAATCAGAGATAATTTTAAGTATAACTTCTAAAGTAACTCTTATAAAAGTACACAATCTCACCATAGATGACAAATTATAGTAGGATAATCGTGGAAAACCCTTTTATATTGTCAATACTTCCCATCTAAATTCTATTAATTATTTGATTTTTTTTTGTTGATCCTAGGTTTTAACTGTGGAGAAGCAGTAAACTTTGCTAATGATGAGTGGTTTCCTCTTGGAGCTGCAGCTAGCAGGCGTTATGCACTTCTCAGAATGATGCCTTTAATTCCATATGAGGAAATTCTTTGTAAAGAAGCAATGTTTGTTTACAAGTCCTCAAGGGTCAGAAGTTCCAAGAACAAGCCTGAAGACAAAGCATCTTATAATGCTATAGTGCAGCCTTTCTTGCATCTTATGCAATTTTATATGACATACCTTTTGCAACAGAAGAGTTCAAGAAACTTGCAAAGGTCTTCCAATACATCAGGTTTGGTGATATGCCGCATATGCCACAGGGATTGTTATGTAGCTTACCTGCTGTGCAAATACTGCTTTTCTCATCCGATTTGTCTTTTCCATGGTAAGACAACATTAATATATTCATTTTGAGTATTGTTATTCCAATTGCTTCAGTAATTGATAGGCTAACTTGCTTTCAATGACGTCTTAGATGTAGACTTCATGATGCTTTGAGACGTGTTAACTTTCAGTTTGCTAGGAACAAGATGATTTGGTTCTTAATGACATGTTTTTTTGGCGCTGTTTATTATGTCATGTAGACATTGCACCACATACTTGTATATGTGGAAGATTTTATTCTATTTTCAAAAGGAATGACATTTTCGAACTCGAAGAAGCCGCCAAAAGTTTTCAACAGGAAAAAAAGTGCAACGAGACATTCTCTCTATCAAGTATTTTCTCCTGTTACAGAAATGAATGCATCAAACATCTTGAGGTATGGATTGGGACTGACACTTCAGAATCTTCAAATATACCATTCTTTGCTTGCATCACAAATATATTGCATTCAATTTTACTTTATCTTGAGGCTGCTTATTTAAAGGTGTCTAATTCGTTTCCCTTTTCTAAATTAAAACTGAAAGCAGGATCATCCTTGGCACGAAGAAAACAGTGTAAGGGGAACTGCTAATTCTCCAGGGGCAGCATCTAAACCGAAAACAAAAATAGCTGACTGCATTAAGCACAGTGTTGAAAATAAGACAAGAATGCTGCATTGGAGAAACTATGGGCTTCCATCTGTGAAGGGTACCAATAGGCCAGAAATCGTTTATAACCTGAGAAAACGGAAATCAAATTGATTCTATGAATTAATTCCTGCAACAAAATCTATGGACAACTTCTAACAATTGAGTCTGAACAAGTAAAATAAGCTATTAACCTTCTTAGTGAATTCACAGGATAGCCTCTAGTCAGATTGATTCAGATTTCTCCTGGTTTATTTGTTAAAAAAAAAGTTGCATACTGTAGATTAGTTTAGCCTTTTTCATTCCTTCTATTTAGTATTATTTCTGAAATTTGTTAGCAGGATGCACTATATGTTGAGAAGACTGTCCTTGTTCTCAAACATTGTTGATACAGTAACTCGACGAAGGAATTATAGTCTTTTATTAACTTTGTTTGGTATAAAATGTTTATCACTGCTGATAAAAAAAAAAAATAAAAAAAAAAATAAAAATAAAATGTTTATCACTCTGTCTTAACTCTAGTGTTTGCTATCTCAAATATAACATGGTTAGAACTACTACTCTATCATGCACCAGGTAACAGCTGAAAGATTTTTTTGTACTTTAAGAGATTCGTTAATGACCAACATTGGGCAAAAACCAGCAGTAGCTAACTTGGAAATCTGAAATTTTAAGCTTCAAAGTAAGTTTGAGAAGTTTAATAGGTTTCCCCAATTAGTAACTTAGGCAAGATGAGAATTTAGAATCAAAACAACAATAAAAAACATGAGTAAAGAATCAACGAAAGTTGTCTCCATTCCAAGTTTTCACCAATAAACCTGATGTAGAGTTGAAGATTAGAAAATGAACTGGGAAGCTGGAGTATGATTTCGCTCCTGTGGAATAAGAAACTCCAACCATTTTCAATTCACATGCTCTCATATCAGTGTTGAGTGTTGTGTCCATAAATGTATATCAGTGTGGCTTGTGTTGGGGTTATAAATGTATATTTTTTTAAAATATAGTAAACAATGCTTTTACCAGATTTTTAAAACAGCAAACTGATATAAACAGAATTTTTGTACGAAAATACAGAACAGAGTGAAAGAAAATGGGATAGCATTTCCTCAAGGCCACAAGGGTTTATCATTAGTTAATATCAGATATTAATCGTAGCAACCAACAAACTTTGCGTGCTCAATTCTAAAACTTTATGAACTTTGTGCCATGCGTATTTGTGGCCTAGCACAGCTGTGAAAGCTTTGTGAAACATGTAGTGATATCCAAAATATAAGGACAAAAATTGGTTATACGCGTTCACCAAAATATTGCGTTTTCGATATTTAAGGAAAGTGAACAAAGTCACCTGCGAGACATGTGGGGGCAAAGCTGCACAAAAGTGGTCAATATTAAATCCCAACAAGTCTGAGATGATACTTCACGCCAGAGTTTCAGAAGAAGCTGAGAGTCGAATTGATGAAGTATGGAATTCTTAATGGAGAAGTTGTTATACATAATCTACTGTGATTCATGTGTAATTTTATATACAGCTTATTACTTGTATCTATATCTTTGCTACTAAACTTTAAAGTACCTAATTTGTACTTTTATCTATTTTTATTTCCAATATAGGCCAAAAGTTCTGTAATTGCCATTCCAGTTATATACCATGTAGCTGCTGCCAGCATGCACTGCAACCAAGAGCTATTAACAATATCCAGAGCAAGAGAAACCCACATGTTCTTGCAACTCATGTGTTGACCCAACTTTATGTTGTACTTGAACTGTAGCCACTGCAGTAACCATTGGTAGTCCTCGTCTAATAGGGCTATTTTGATTCTCATATGATTCATGATCAGTTTCTTTTGTGTTTTTCTGTCCTTTAGTAGTAACTGAAGGCTTCTCAGGCAGTCGGTTTCCTGTAAGAAATGTACTCTAGTTAATGCACGAAGTGGAGAATGAATATTGAGTAAGGAATGCAAGCATGGAAGTTTTAGCATAATGAACACAATTTTGTTATGTCCATTCTTGCTTCCCCCATTACATTTCAAGCTAACCTTAGAAGACTTAGAAGCTTTTTCCTGGAATCTACTCTGAAACTTCTCCACGTCTACAAATATGTTAGCAACAGGAGCACCGGCTGTATGAGCTGCTCCTAGGTTGCCACGTGGTTGCTTGGACATCAAGAACTCCAAAGCTGCAAGGTTGAACCTCTCAACAACCCGAATGATTATTCATGAGAAGTAAAATGGAAAAGGGAGAATCATGATTTAAAAACTCCTTACCAAAATACTTATCATATTAGTGCTTAAGTTGAAATTCTTCCAAGATTAATGGTTCTCCTCTGATGCCTATACAAATTGTGAAATCCTATCTAGATAATGCACTTTTCTGAGCACAATGAGTGTCAGTCTCAGTCTTTCTCAATTTCAACAATTGCTGCTTGATAATTGCTCAACCGATTCCTTTATTAATTGCAAATAGTATGATTAAGAGTAGAAGTGGATTTGCACTGGTTTATTATAATAAAAAAAATCATTTTTAATAAGTAGTAAGTTTTATGAAAAACTGTTCCAAATAACTTTTGATTATAATCAGAAATTAAGGTTATTATTCTTTTCAGATTTTAATTATTTTGAAAGTGTATAACAACAAGTATATAAACAAAAAAAAAGTTATATTTAATAAAATAAAACGTTAATTGATTGGGCTTACCAGTTCAAGCCCAATGCATAAAGCAATAAAATTCACAATCCAATCAAGACAATTGCTTCCTGCACACAACACAATTTCAAAAATTCCGAAAATATCCTTTATTTTGAAAATAAAAATTTGGAATTGAAAATAATGAATTCTGGAAAAGTATATTAAAAAAGATTATTGTGTTCTGGATATAAAATTTGAAAACAAAAAATCAAAATCCCTAGATAAAAAAATCCAGAATTAAAAATAATACATTCCAAAAAAAATTATCTGAAAAAGATTATTATGTTTCAGAAAAGGATTAAAGGAGGTGTGAAATGTAATTTTATATGTATATTTTTTTTAAGGATATTTTTGTCTTTTCCTGGGTGCAGTGATATGGTGGAGGAAGCAGTTGCCTCCAATCAAAATCAATATCTGTTGTGTTTGAGTCGAAAGCTGAAACCGAATCAATTAGGGTTCCAAGAAATTAAGAAGAAGAAGAAGAAGAAGATGTCGTATCTGTTACCTCATTTGCACTCAGGATGGGCCGTGGATCAAGCAATTCTTGCCGAAGAAGAGCGTCTCGTCATCATCCGATTCGGTCACGATTGGGACGAAACCTGCATGCAGGTAATTTCAATTTTATATCGTGAATTTTGAATTTCATGCTGTTTCGTATTATGAATTGTGAATGGTGAATTTTAACTCGATTAAACTGCATATTGTGAACTGTGCTGGTTTTGATTTGAATTGCAATTATTTGTGATGAAATTGGGAGAATAGATGGATGAGGTGTTGGCGTCGGTAGCGGAGACTTTAAAGAACTTCGCGGTGATATACCTGGTGGATATAACAGAAGTGCCGGATTTCAACACCATGTACGAGCTCTACGATCCTTCAACTGTCATGTTCTTCTTCAGGAACAAGCACATCATGATCGATCTTGGTACTGGCAACAACAACAAGATCAATTGGGCTCTGAAGGACAAGCAGGAGTTCATCGACATTGTCGAGACCGTCTACCGCGGTGCGAGGAAGGGTCGTGGTCTTGTTATCGCTCCCAAAGATTACTCCACCAAATATCGCTACTGATTCAAGCTGATCTGTAAAGTAAAACAAACGAATTACTCTGTCAAACTTTTGGCAGCAATACCTGCTTGTTGTTGTTTGTTATCGGAACTTGCTACGTTTTATAAATAAAAATCTGGAACTGAGTGTTTTTAATGTTTACATTTTGTTTCTACTACAACATTCTATTAGGAATGTCTTACATTTTAGTACTTTTTGTGGCTGTTTTAAGTTCTTATAAATAAATAGTTGCAGAAAACATACACAGAATATAGTTCCCAATCTGCTTTTTTCGTTTAAGATTTGAAACTTAATAGATGCTATCTGTTTCATACAGTTTAATGAGTTTGAGTGGTAATATGAAATAGGTATTGAGATAAAAGGTTCTTTCCTATGAAAACCTAGACACTTGAAACATGGAATGGAGAGGAAAGGTTCTTAAAAATTCAAGATATGATACAGCTTATAAATGCAAACATGAATTGATAAAAAAACTACATCGTAGTTACCGATCTCAAATGGTGGCATGTGGAATTCATCTTTGAAGATACTATAGTGGAAACATGTTGACTGCTATTTTAAGTATTATAACACGGACTAAATAATTTTGAAGCATATATCATGGTAGCAGTGATATAGCTCACGAAAAACTGATATTACAGCAGCAATGGCTGCTATTGTCAACCGCTCCACTATTTGAATCCAGTAGTAGCCCAGTGCTGTTCTGTTCTCTGCTACTCTGCTATACTATAGTGCACTATTGACTACCATGCGTTTCATAAATGTGCTGTTTATAAAGTAACATTATTGTTTTACTGTATCAGTGGGTGATGATTGCAAACACAAACAATATTGTGATCATAGCTAAAACATAGCTACATGTCCTTCCATTGATCACATAAAAATATATTCTCTCCTCATAAACATGTTATAAAGTTACATATTTTCCCCCTACTCATGTTAGAATGTCATGGAAAGCATCATCAGTCCTACTCATAAGTAGTTTTGACTGTACAAGTGCCTATTATTTACTATAGCTCTTTAAGCTAAAGCTAATGGACATTAAGTGAAGTTGCCCAACAGGTATAAATAAGTACTACATCCTAGTAATTATAGGCACAATGCAGAGCTTTTTCCATACATCTCCATACTTGCATGGTTATTGTTTCATTGTAATATTTCAGGTATATGCAATAATTGTTTCTCCAATTGCAGCCTCAAATCCATCTGCTTTTGTCTTAATGAAGAGAAAAGGGATTTCAACCAGACAATATACATATGATGAATTTGTTTTGCATGATATCATGCTTGTGCTTTTATGATTTTGAAGTTGTCTTTGAGTCCAACAAGGTTGTTATTACTGTTCAGGGTGTTTTTATTGGTAAAGGGTATATTCGTAATGATTTATTTAAGTTGAGTCTTATATGCCTTTCTCTCCTAATAAAATATATAATAGTCCTTGTTTAATTATAACAATTGTTGAAAGTTATGATATGTAACATGGTAGTAGTAAACTTAAATGTTATTAGAAGAATGATGCCTTTTAATCTTATTCCCAAATCTTGTATTGGTTTGAAGCAAAAATGTGAAACATGTGTTCAAGCAAAGCAACCATAAAAGTCTTTCAGTACATTTATGAAAAAGGAAAGTAATTTATTTGAATTGATTCACAATAATGTGTATGATAGTAATGATGTGTTAATACGTGGTGCTAAAAATTATTTTATTAACTTTATCAATAATTTCTCAAGATATTGTGTGTATTTAATAAATCACACACATGAATTATTTGATAAAATCAAAATGTACAAAGTGGAGGTAGAAAATCAATTAAAAATAACGAAAATTAAGTCTACAATTTCTAATAAATATGGAAAATATGTCTTTAGAAATGAGTGACTATTGTTTGAAACTAATGGTATTGTTCATGAAACAACACCTCCATAAAGTCTTTAATCTAATGGTGTAGATGAAAGAAAAAAATAGAAATTTACTTAATATGGTGAAAGTTATGCTCCCAAGTTTTTATTAAACTTGGCTAAAAATATGTGAGGTGAAACTTTATATTCTGTTTGTCGTCATATTTTTGTAAATATTGCAATAAAACACTTTTTATGAGTTATAGAGAAAAAGAGAACCATATATTGAAATACTTTAAAATATGAGGATGTCTGGTAAATGTTAATATAATTTTTAATAAAAAAAATTAAAACAGAGCGTGTTTTTATTAGATACTCTTTACATAACACTATCAATAGATTTCTTGTTATTAATTTTGACGTAATTGAAATTTTTAACAACATTATTATAAAATTTATTGGTATTTTTTAAAAATAATTTTCCTTTAAAAAATAAATTGACATAAAATTGTTAATAAAAATATTCAAAATGAATTTAGGAGAAGTAAAAGAAAAAGAAATGCTAAAGTTTTTGGTCTTTACTTTTTTTTTTCTCTTAAGGATGATCCTAAAACTCATGGTGAAGCAATGAATTCAATTGATGCTCTCATTCTTTATAAAGAAGCTATAAACAATTAAATGAATCATCTCAAAGGAAATAAAAAAAAATAAATGTATATGAGTTTTTAGGGAAAAATCAAGAACTGGTAGATCTATGTGGTGTAGATAAATTTAATTCAATACTTGTTATTAATTGCCATAGTTAGAAGGTGTATACACATATCCATGTGTTTTATTACCATTGGAGTTTTAATTGTTCTTGATTGTATTTTTAATTTAAAAAATCATGAAATGAAAATTAAAACCACTTTTTTAAATGATGTACAAAAGAAAATATATATTAATAAACCTAAGGACTTTACAGAACTAGGAAAAGAAAATAAAGTATGATTTAAAACAAGATCAAAACAACAACATGAAAAATGTGATCCCATTATTCTTTATAGTATGATTTTCATATTAATAATAGTAATGAGTGTATATGTAACTGCAAAAAATAAAACCTTTATTTCCTCCTCATTCTCGTTTGAAAAATAATAGTACATGTTTTTACTTGTTTTATCGATAAAGAATATAAAGTTGTTGTTGTTACCGATTTTATTTATTATTTAGAATACTATATAGTGAGTTAAGCAGTTTAATTAGCATCTTGTAAATTCACTTATCTAATATGATCTCAGTCATTTTTCACAATTAATTACTCATTTTTTATAATTTATTTACAATTTATCTTAAAGCATGGAGATGTTTAGAGATTATTTTGGGTTTTTAAAACAACTTTTCTACTACCATAGTTTCACTTAATATTCTAATTTTGTTAAAATAAAAGTCGGGTTTCACTAAACAACTGATCACATTTAATACTCGTGAAAATAATAAATATTATTATATATAATGATTAAATTTCAATTAAAAAATTTATCAAATCATAGTTTTTTTTTATAAAAGTTTATTATTATGTTAGAATAAAATTAATATAAATTTCTTAGTTATATAATCATAAATTATATTTTTTAACATATGAAATTAATAATGTGAAATGCTTTCATTAGAGAAGACTTTAGTTTTTGTTTATATTTTATATTTTTAAAAATTATAAAGTCATTTCCCTTCGATACATAAAAGTGTTTTTTAGTTTCTCAGATTTATTATTTAAAACTAAAATTATTTCGATTCTAAATTTACCATACCAAAATATTTTTCAAAATCAAAATTAAACTACGCTAAAATTTTGAGAACTACAAACTTAAGTAAATCAATATAAAACAAGACAAATTAATCATATTTTTTTTATCAAAACATAAAATAATTAGTCTTATAATTACATCTTATGTTCATCAATCACCCTAATGTTAAATTTAAACAAAACCAAAGGGGTAAACAAGTAAAAAAAAAGTTTTGTGAAAGAACTGGAACTTTCTCCTGAAGCGGTGCCTCTTCTTCTTCTTCTTCCCATTACCAACTTTCATTCAAACAAATCTTCCCAAAACCCTCTCAAACCAAAATCATTTGTTATATACAACACATACAAACACTGTTCCTACTCATCACATAAACTTCCAAAGCAAAAGCCAAATACTGAGAAAAGTTAGTTAAATTAGTTATTTTATGGGTATGGAAGCTGATGCTACCACCACTTCACAGTTACCACTCACCGACACAGACATCAACTGGGACAGGTTTGGTTTCTTATTTATTTACGCTTCAATGTTGAAACCATTGACTTCATAACGAACCAAGTTTTTTTTTGTTGTGTCTGTGAATTTGATATCAGGTTGGACAAAACCAAGTTCCACGTCATCGGTGCCATTTTGTTCACCGCTCAATCAGGCCTGCTTCATCCAACGGCGGTGGTCAAGACACGAATGCAAGTGGCGGGGTCGGAGTTGTCGCACGTGCGAGGAACGTCGGTGCTGGCCCACATTCTGCGGAGCGACGGCGTTCCGGGAATCTTCAGAGGCTTCGGCACTTCCGCCATTGGTTCAATCCCCGGTAGGGTTGTGGCCCTCACATCTCTCGAGGTCTCCAAAGACATCATCTTGAAACACACGCAAGGCACTCGCATTCCAGAAGCTTCTCGTGTTGGCCTCGCTAACGCACTCGCCGGCATGATCTCTAACTTGGTTTCCTGCGTCTACTTCGTGCCCTTGGATGTGGTGGGTACTTCCTTGTGATACAGATCTCCATAATGCAAACTTGACATCTCAATTTTACGAGATTGAGTTGAAATTAAGTGAATGAGAGACTCTTTTTTCATGATTTTTTTTGCATTTCAAGAAATTATGAGTTGAAACAGAGTTCCTATGCTTTATGCATGATTATGCTTTTTTATGATGTTGTGAATGGTGTTGTGTTTGTTTGTTAGATTTGTCAGAGGTTGATGGTGCAGGGTCTTCCTGGGACAACATTTTGTAGAGGGCCTTTTGATGTTGTTCGGAAAGTTGTGGAGGCCGAAGGGTTTCGTGGTTTGTATAGGGGTTTTGGATTAACAGCGATTACGCAGTCCCCTGCTTCTGCACTTTGGTGGGGTTCATATGCTGCCGCACAACACCTAATTTGGAGGTACATTCTTGCTCTTTTACAACTATCTTCTTATCTGTATCTGAATTTTATCCCACTTTGATGAACTCACCAGCCATGCAGAACAAGTTAAGAGTGAAAAAGTGCTTATAGAAGGTTACAGATTATAATTTAATTTCATGAACCAATGCATGTTCCATTTAAGTCTTTCCAAACGCACCCTAAAGACTCTAAATGATTTTTTGTTTCCATTTTTAATTTGTGAATGATTGTTTGCTTATAGAAGTCTGGGCTACAAAGATGATACGGGTGAAAAACCTTCAGATGTGGAAATGGTTACAGTTCAGGCTAGTGCAGGGATGGTGGCTGGTGCTTGTTCATCTGTTATCACTACTCCCATAGATACTGTGAAAACACGTCTTCAGGTATGGGAAATGAGACTTTTGTCTTCAGAATTTACTGTTGTTCACGAAGGAAGAGATTTTTAGGATTTTAAATTAGGATTGATATATCTTCCAGGTAACCAATTAGTGTTTCTTTTATAGAGTAGTTTTTTTTTCTATTTTTGGTTTAGACTGTAATATGACTATTTTGGATTTGTCAATTTTTGATTTGCACTAAGGTGATGGACAACTATGGTTCTGAAAGACCATCAGTACTGAAGACAGCAAAGATTCTCCTTAAGGAAGATGGATGGTGGGGATTTTACAGGGGTTTTGGACCAAGATTTTTAAACATGTCACTTTATGGAACAACCATGATTGTTACTTATGAACTGATAAGTATATCACTTCCGGCTTATTTATTTTTGGCACCAAGACTTATAAGTACATTTCATACTATATAAGTCAGATTTATAAAAATAAGGACATAGAAGTTATTAAATATAACTGTGTGATTATTGTTATGCGGAGAATGTTTATTGAATTTGAATTTTGTGTCAGAGCCTTAGCTGGTATTGGCTCTAACATATGGTATCTTGTTTGCATGTGGTATTATGAAAAAAGTTCTTAGTAATTATCTTGACTCCATATGAATCTCATCTTTTGGTAGCTTGCTTGTCGAATATTCTAATGAACTTCAGGCTTCATACTTATTAAGTTTTTAATTTCTCATTTTAACCTTTTGGCAGAGAGATTATCGGTTCAATCAAGTTTGAGGTCTTTTACGTAGTAGCAACTGTACTGCAAGAGATGTCTACCTTATGTGGAGGGACAGAACCTCAAGCCTGATTTGTGGCTCCTTTTCTACGTTTTTATTCAACTTTTACTTCTTTTAAGGTGTTAAACGGAAACTCTTGTTACTTTCTTGAGTATTGGGGTAGGTTGGAATATGGAGAATTATTGTTTTTCATTTTATTCTTCATTCCAATGGCTTTACATGTATAATCTGAAGTACAATATTGAATAAGTTAGTAAAAGTGGAGCATATTTTGGCTAAAATAATTGGTGGAAGTTGCGCATTACGTTATATTGTCCTTCAAGAACACTTGATTGGGGTTTTCCAGAGCATTATGGTATTATCCATGCTTCCTCTTCGCCAAAAATACACGCTGAACTAAAATGGCTAAAGTCTTTCTGCATCCTTAATCTTGGTAAACCTTTTATGCTGCCAGAATCAATAACGTTAGAAAGTAGTAGTAAAAATATGCAACTTTTGAGGGTTTTCATGTTTGTTTGGGAAATTCCACTCTTTACCGCGTTTAATTCTTTAAAACTAACACCTGGCTTTTTGGTTTCAAACCCTTATATTTGTAACTTTAACACTAAATAATTTGCATACGAAAAAACAAATTAATTTGACTCAAATTAAGTAAAGTAGATAAATTTATTTAAGTTAGAAAATAATTTATTCTTATTGATTTTTGTCCGACTAAAGCCCAAATATTGGGTCAAATCCAAAAAATTGACTATTCTCAGATTGATTTCCGATTTTGGCGTAACCTTATTCAGACAAGGAGAGTGAGCAATAGTTATTGTTCTTCTGAATCTACATCTCTTTCCACTCCTCTCTCTCTCTCTCTTGTCTTTTCTCATCATGTAAGTTTGTCTCTTTTTCAAACATGGATTCAATTCCTTTCGTACAATTTCTTTTCTTTTATTGTTTCTAACGTATTAAATTCGAATTTGAGTACAAGATTTTAATTTTATGTGAAATACATTTCTTCTTTATGTTTCTGTTTTCTGCTTGTGACTTGATTGAATTTTCTTGTTTGCATTTCAATGGAATTGAACCAATTTTTAAGTCTGGCTTCCGAGATATATATTCCGATCGTACATTCCATGTTACATTCTTTAAGATTTTTCAAAACCTAGGAACAATTCCCTTGAGCTAGGGCTATTTGTTTATTTTTCTGAACTTTAAATTTAGCATTTGCAATTCCCCGTGTAAAACCTCAAGCATTGTAAGTCATGGTTATTTTGTTTTCCCATAATCACCCAGATTGACATTGATAAATATATAACTCTTCTGGGACGAAAGGTTGTTACATGATTTGGGATCACTATCATTGTAATTATTCATACCAGTTAATTTCTTGACACAACTGAACTTTTCAGGATACAAGAAAGAATAGTAAAAGTTGAGTGAAAAGTATGCTATAATTTCTCTTTCATTGGTTGTGTTTGTAGATTTTGCTAGTAGAACTTACAATAATGCAGTTCTTGGGAAAATGTGACATTGGAATGGCACCCATTAAAAAATTAGTCCTTAACAAAACATACTAACATTGTAGATAATTTTGTTTCTTGCCTATCGTTGTCATGTTCATGAAATTTCAAGTTAGTTCCAAATTGTTTCACTATTATGATTTTTATGTTTATTGTAATGGCAGACAATATGGGTTTGTCTTTTGGCAAGATTTTCTCTCGTCTATGCGCTAAGAAGGAGATGCGAATTCTCATGGTTGGTCTTGATGCTGCTGGTAAAACCACAATATTGTATAAACTGAAGTTAGGGGAGATTGTCACCACCATTCCTACTATTGGTATGTTTTCCTTTCAGTCTGATGAGATCCATGGAAATACTCGCAAGAAGTTTTAACTATCGAAGGAACTTTATGTATAACATCATTTCTCTTTTGTATGACACGATTATCTATGCAGGATTTAACGTGGAGACTGTGGAGTATAAGAACATTAGCTTCACTGTGTGGGATGTTGGTGGTCAAGATAAGGTGATCACTGGTAGAAAATAATCACTCACTAAATTTTCTCCCCTTAGATTTTTGTCTGACTTTGAGTTATTGAACTTTGACATTGTTCTCACTTCTCAAATACTTGAGTTGTGGAGATAATATAACCCCATGAAAAGAACTATAACTTCTCGAGTTGCTGTCTTCAATTTTCTCTTCTAGATTTCAGTGACAAAAAGCTCGCCTAACAATTTCCATTTTATCTTATAGCCTTAATGTTATAACTCTCACCATTAAAGTGGTGCAGAAGAGTAGAAGTTCTAGAATCTATATATTATAAATCCAATTCTTGTGTAAGAAACCAACTCGTGTTAGAAAAGTGACACGATAGATTGTGTAAAACAAAACTGAAAAAGGTATGGAAGAAAATATGTTATGCTTCAGTAATGCCTCTGGCAAAATCAAGGCACTCTCAAAATTAAACTTTAGAGAATATTTTTGTACAAGTAATTGTCATAGATTTGCTATAGTTCATGTTAACTACTCCATTTTTTTAATTTAGCATTTACTGGCACCTCATTTTTAATAATTCAGTACCATGGGGTGTTTTCAGATTCGACCCTTGTGGAGACACTACTTCCAAAACACACAAGGGCTTATTTTTGTGGTAGACAGCAATGATCGTGATCGTGTTGTTGAGGCTAAAGATGAGTTGCACAGGATGCTGAATGAGGTGTGTGTGTATACACATTCATATGCAAAATGTGAAAACTTCCGTATAATAAATTTGATTTTTTCCATGGACTAGGATGAATTAAGAGATGCTGTATTGCTTGTTTTTGCAAACAAGCAAGATCTTCCTAATGCAATGAACGCTGCTGAAATCACTGATAGGCTTGGTCTAAACTCTCTGCGCCAACGCCACTGGTAAATTAAGTCCTCAAACAATGACAATTTTAGTACATATTTTTATTCAAATCTGCTAATCAATTTTTTTTATTCAAATTAACTTTGTAATAACAAAAGTCTTATATCTAAAAATTGAGTTTTAAGACAATTTTAATAGATGAACATACTCTTGAATGCCACCAAATATGTCACGAAACTGAGTTTTGAAGACACCAAACTCAAAACCAAACACAACCTTAATCCTGTTTAGTTCTCACACAAGCTTAAACATCCTTGAAATATGTGCATGCATGTCTTCCCCAGGTATATCCAAAGTACATGTGCCACATCTGGTGAAGGTTTATATGAAGGACTAGACTGGCTTTCGAACAACATTTCAAGCAAGACTTCCTTTAAATAGTAAAATTGTTTTCGTCTACAGCAAGGTTATTAGAGATGCTGAGTGGAAATTGTTGGCATCAATGCTGTTGTAGTTTTATGATTATTACATTGTTTTGAAAAATACTCTTTTGTCCTATTTAATCTTGTTTAAATTCTAATAAATGTTATTCGTCTATGATGCTGGGCTTCAGGTCTGCATTATTCCTAATATTTTTTTATTTGTTTTTGTTGACATTTTTTTATCTAAATCACCTACTTGTTCCATGTAAAGAGATTTAACCAAGATTGATACTATGTGTTGATTGCTCAACATATAACTCTCATTTTTTGTCCACTTAGAAATTGTAACACAAATATTAGCAACAAAGCTGAGATGATAGCTTCTGACGAAAGATCATAGAAAATAAACTCTTTTAAGTGATTTAGGCATATGTGGTTTGTAAGGAAAGTATATTAGGAGAGAAGCTCAATATTTAGAAGTAGAGTGATAAGAAAAGGAGAAAATATAATTTGGATATAGAAACAGTGTATGACAAAACATTATGATATCAATTGATCTATGGAACTGTTCTTACCTATTAGGAAAAGTTTGGTTGTGTTTACTTGACATTTTGTTCTAAATTCTACATTGATATAACTTTTGTTTGCAGTAGGTTCTTGAATGAAAAGAAAGATTATATAGTAATATAAGCACTACATTGTTCATGTGCAAACTGTAAAACCCACCTTTCTCCATTGCCAATATTATAGACCCTCACCTGTTGTACTTTTTCAAAAACTTTTACATGAGCTTCAACCCAATTGCTTACATTAATATTGTCTTGTGAATATCATGTATCTTGTTAAAGACAAACCTTGAAGTACTGAAGTGGAAGAAACTAATGCAACCCAATATCAAATGAAACCTCTTCAAACTCTCCTTTTTCTCTTTCAATCATTTCTACAAACTCAAATAACAGTCCGCAATCAATTTTGGTTACAATCAATCTCCATTTTGATCCCTACGTTCTACATAAATAAAAGAATTGGATTCTCCATCATGACGTCATTTTAATCGAAAATCATTGCCTTGGCCTTGAATAAATTTGGTGGATGTGAAATGATTTTGTTGGTGGGAACAAGGGTGGTTTGGAGTTGAACACAAGTGAGACTTTCAGTTTTTTCAATGATTAGGAGAAATACATGTGAAGTTGTGCTTTCTTTGCATTAGGTGGAGGATTTGACTGGGTGTTGGTGGAATTTGTGATGATTTAAATGTGATATTGGTAATGAAAATGAGATGTATGAAGAGTGAGGTTTGTATTTATTTATATATTATGTATTTATATATTATGAAATAGTTTAATTACTAGTTGAGAGATTTTTAACAAGTTTTTTAATATTGTTTGGGATAAACATTTGAAAAAAAAAAATGAAATTTAGGGACTCAATGCACTCAACTCAATTGCAAAACTGATAAGAGGATTAAAGGGAATTTGAGAGGAAATGATGATATGGATGGTGTTTGTAAGAGTAAGGAGTACATTTAACTCTGATCTCACTGTCTTGTAAGAGTCACAGAAAGAAACACAGATTCATAACACACTAGTTAAGGTAAAACTCTATTGATACTCTGACAAAGAAATTTATATATCAGCAAATAAATGATTCAAGTATTTATTTAAATGAATATTTTATTTGAGAGATCAATTCAAGTATTAACTTATAATATTTAATAATAATTTATACAAATTAATAAAATTTGATAAAGGGAATTTTTAACTAATTATTTTTTATTATTTTATCTTTAATGTTAGGATAACTATTTTTATTATGATAAATGTTATAATATTAATTGTTAATTATAATAATATTTTTATTTTCTTAGATACACATATAGATAATAATTGTATTTTTAAAAATAATAATACTAAACAGAAAAAATATAATTAAATATTTATTTCATGACAATTTAAAACAAACAAAAAAGGTAGCTAAGAAATGTTGATACATATAATTTCAAATGGACAACAGAAATTTGATTTTCAAATAGCTAAATTCTGTCAGATTATAAGCAATTGAAATTAATTTGCAAATATAGTAAGAAGTTAAAGGGAGAAAAAAAATTATATGTGAAATTGGTCTGCTGTTATCACTCATATCAGTTATGAGTGAGGGCCATAATCCCTTATCCATTATCACTACCTTAATCTTTGATGAGATTGCCGAGAGTGAGAACTGAAGAGCAATGGCTTCAGTAGCTTCATCTTCATCCTTTTCCACAAGGCATCTTCTGCGTTCCCCCACACCTCTGTTAGGCAGAAGAAGATGCAGACCCAATTTTCTGAGTATGGTCACTCGCTCCTGTCTCGATGACAGTTCCGCTCTCCTTCATGCAGCGGAATACACTGTATGAACTATGAATTCATAGTTACCATTGTACTCAATTTTCAAAATTTCTTCATTCTATTCCACCTTTCTATGTTTGATTAGTATGTTGCTTTTTCATTCTTTTTTTTTATCAGGCTTTTTATTCTAACTGAACAACTGTAATGCTCTTTTTTAGTTGTTTTTTTAAAACTTGCCTTTTGATAATGTTCCCAGCACCCCCTTTTGTTATTTTGTGTGAATTAGTTGACAAAAACAGTGAAATGAAATGTACTTAACGGTTCCCATTGTATGCGCTGTGTATTCATCAAGTTTCATTCAAATTTTCCTGTTTTCGGTTTTTGCATCCATGCAAGGAGAGTAAGTTCACTTCAATCAGTGGTTATTATGCCAATGTCAAAAAAAAAGTTCTGTTTTTTTGCAAACAGCTTGTATATTTGTCAAAAAAATTGTATTTGGTAAGTATCAAATACCCCCTTTCTTGTGTTTGATAGTTGTCCATGTTATTGGGAGATGAATGAATTTTGTAGACATGTCTTGTTGTTTTGTAGGTGGATAATTACGTAAAAAGTGGCATGGTTGTGGGATTGGGGTCTGGTCATGCTTCTGGTATGGCCATTCAGCATTTGGGTCGCCAGCTTCGTACTGGTAATTTGAAGGATATAGTTGGGATTCCCATGTGAGCTCTTCCTCCTTTCATATCTTCTTCCCTTTCAGATAAAGTACTATGTTATATTCTCTCCACCTCTCTCTGTTTTCTTTTAAATGATGCTATGTTAAAATTGAAGTTTAACTATTCTTTCTGACTTTTCACTACTTCCTTGATATATAGACACTTTTCTATTCAATGCAAGGATTGAACATTGCTATTGTGTTAAAACATATTACTTCCAATTTGTGTGTCAAGATGTAAATTCACCAAACCACTTACATTGATGCATTGGTTTATGTAGGTCTGTTGCAAGTGCAAGTGAAGCAGCAAAGGCTGGGATTCCATTGGATACCTACCAAGAAAGTTCTCAAGTGTGAAAAAAATTAGTCATCTTCTACATTTTCTTTTAATGTTGAGTGTTTCTTGATTTAGAGGAATCTTGGATGATGCCAGAAATCCCTGGTGAAGATTTTCCAAGAAAAAACACAAATTAAAAAAGGTGTATCATATATGCATAACTTTGAAGAAATGAAATTAAACGAAAAGAGAAAAAAAAAATTAATGCTGGACTGTCTTGATGTGTGAAGTTCGGTGCATCTTGATTTTATTTTTGTATAAAACTGAAACAATTCTTAGTG
Organism: Phaseolus vulgaris; assembly: GCF_051622355.1. Classification (NCBI taxonomy): domain Eukaryota; kingdom Viridiplantae; phylum Streptophyta; class Magnoliopsida; order Fabales; family Fabaceae; genus Phaseolus; species Phaseolus vulgaris. The sequence goes on from NC_143503.1 coordinate 29,585,388, forward strand.
TAGATTCATTGGCAATTACTCTGTTGTAGATTGATTTTGCATTTGATGATGCTGATGCTATAGAAGAAGGAACACTTGTTGCTATCATTGGGCGCCGGAAATTGCAAGGTGGGGAATCCATAATCCAGGAGAAAGTGAGCTGCTACACCATTTCTCTCTATATTTGTTTGTGAAGATCAATTATCTTGTGATAATAATTGTTTTCTCCATTTCTTTCTTTTGTTTGCAGTCTATAATAAATGCCTCCAATAAACTTGTGTTCATTATCGAAGAAAACCAGTACAAAGGTGGTCTGGAAGGTTCTATTCCAGTTTTAATTCAGTCTGTAAGCAGCTATGCAAAATATTAGTTTAGTGATTCTTTCTTGTGTATATTTATCTTTAATACTCAAAATTTTCCTTGCAGCCCAACTGGATGGCAACTGCTGAAGAGATTGATGATATGTTTTTGGGTGATGCTGAGGTTTACTCTTTTGCCGAGTTTTTACAAATGCATCTAATAAAAAATGTTTTACGAGTTTGGTTGCTTATCATCTTAGAAAATGGTGCTGAAATAGGATCTTCTTATTTGTTTTTATAGATTCATGGTATTTTGACACGGTTTGCTCTGTTGATGTGTATAGACACTGTAACTGGATATTGGCTGCTTTATTAAATGATTTAGGATTTTGCAATGATCCACAACAACAATTCAAAGCTTTTGCCTCTAACTGGGATTGGCTCCATAAGTCAAACATGGCAGTGTTCTTACGTTAACCAAATCTTTAGAGAGGCTGTTTAATTCTATATCTTTTTTCAATGGTTTCACTTAAGAGTCTTTCTTGGTCTACCTCTACCTTTGGCTACTCCATCTAATTGGTTCTTCTAAGGGGGCTTCTATGGTCGTTTCCTCACATGTCCTAGTCATATGCTACCATTTTTTCCTCGATACATGTTTCTCTCCAATATCTTCGTTGCTTATTGACCATTTTATCTTATATTTTCTGTTATGAAATCACATCTTAGTTAAGATATACTATTGATTATGAAAACCATTACATGAGAGGTTATACTCTTTTGCTAATATTGCAACACATGATAGGATGATAGTGTAATAAAGTTTTAAAAGCAGTGGATCAAAATTAAAGCAAGATTTATTTCCCTGCTTGGAGGATCAAAGGATTATGTTAATACAAAGAAGTAGTTATTGGGAACTCCCTATTTGGTTCACATGATCAGTAAATACTTCATGTGTTTACTATGCGGTTAATTTTTTTCCAATATAATGTTTCTTAAGACTAGAAAATTGCTGTTTATCCCAAAAACTCTATAAATTCATTGTTACCCTATAGCAGTTAGAAACACATGCACAACCCTTTTCCTTGCTAGTGAATGGACAGAAAAGGATAAAAGGAGTTGGAACAATTTGATTATCCTAAAAATTGTTAAGAAAACCCAATTACAAAGTTTGTAATAAATCACAATGCTAAAGGATGATTATTTGTCTCTGAAGAAAACAGATGATGCAGACATCAACATGAATAGCCTTGTCAGGAGGCCTACAATTCTGTAACAGATCATTTATATTAATTCTAAAAAGTGCCATAGTCCAAACACAACCTTTCCTCTTTTTGAGAAATAAAATTTCCAGGCCTTTGATATTGAAAAGTTTTGAATGGCGGGATTTTGAATCAGAAACTGGACTAAAAGAAGTACTGGTATAAGAAAAAGAAGGACCTTAAAAACATATCCTGTTTTCCTGAAAGGTAAAGCGATGACATAACAAGGTTTCTGAATTAAAAGTAGAATGTAATGCCACAGTTTTTGGTCAGATGTTTCTTCCTTCATATCTTTTAAGTGAAAGAGTTGTTTTCTTGACTTCTGTTAGTGTGCTAACAAATGTCTTATCTAGGTTGGTTTATACTATGGACTGATAAAGGGATTGTTAAACTCTTGAGTCGTGTACTCTTTGTTTATTTCCTGTATATCATTCTTTATTTGATCAAGGACGTTTTCTTATGCTTTTCTCTTCATTCTCTTAATTGTTTTATCAAGAAATTTATATTTTGTGATTGTATTTATCACGGCTCTTTGTAAATGAAGGTCTGGAGAAGACCATCCATGGGACAAGCAGG